>NC_135344.1:50277549-50412549 GCF_023851605.1 Tamandua tetradactyla | reverse complement strand
ATAGAAAATCCCAGGGACTGGTGAACTAATAGAAAAGGATTTTTGTTTCAGGTAGGGGAAAGGAGACCACATTATCCAAACCTAGCATTTGTTTTCATTTTTTATTTGTAATTTTTGGTTCTTTTTTGAATTTTTCTTATTTGGGTCCAGAAGGAGAAGACGGTGTGACGGTAAGATAGCACCTTTTTTGAGTTTCATTGGCAGTTAGAACAATCAAATATGTGGATCATCACCAAAATCTTCTATCTGCAAAGTACAATTTTTACATTATGCTTTTGATGTTGATCTTTTATCAGCCTCCTGTGAAGTATTTGGAGCTAAGCGCAAAGAGGAATAATAGTATTGATCACTAAAAATTATTGCCATCTTCATTTTATCACAAACGAGTTAAAGTGTATTCTATAGGCCTCAAAATATCTTTCAAATTTCTGTTTCTTTTACTGATAGGATGTGGTGATCACTAATTATAATTCTTAGGCTCTTTATTGCTTTCAAACAATATAAAAGCCACGTTTCAATATTTTTTTTTTAACTACCTATCATTTTAATGCTCACTTAACTACTAGAGTAGAGGGGGAAGAGAGAGATTTGGAGTGGGGGTGGGGGCTGGCTCGCAATTCTAAAACAGCTGCTGAAATGAAGCAGATAAGGCTGTTTTCTTCAGGATTTGAAAGTTACACTATATGAAAATATTTCAAATCTCAGAGAAAAATTATGGTAGTTTTTTAAGGAAAAATCTAAAAAGATTATCGATAATAAAAATCCCCTGATAGTCTGTGTATAAGGTAGCATATATATATCACATAAATCTCACACCTCCAGTATCTTGTACTGGCTTTGACTGAAATGATTGCAAAACTCAAATGATAAGACACTATTTACAATAAACTCTTATGAAAGATTTAATTGGCGGCAATCAGACGCTAGCTACTAAGTGATTGCAAGTATTTGAATGTTATCCTACTCCACCGATCAACTCAACGTACAGAAATTGCATCTGTGTTTGATCTGTCCTGCTGAGCACTATCAGCAGCTTGCATCTCTGCCACTATTGTTTTTAAAATGGCTGGAAAGACGTGACTAGTCAAGAGCACTCAGCAGGATGGATTTCACATGGCATATGACAAGCCAGAATTGTCTTAAAAAAAAATTAAATATAATCATGCAGTCATCTAATTCAAGCTGTCTTCATACTTCCACAGAATTATCAAAATTATTCACCACTGAATCTGCATTTAAACTGTGTACAGTGGAAAGATACTGAAATATCATAGTTCTGATCAGTCTGGGCTGCCTTCAAGGGAGCAGAGACCCAGGCATATAGTTGGCTCTGATTGTTCTTCTATTCAGCACCAGCCCATGGGGTTGGATGAACTGAAGATTATCTTCAAAGCAGTTCTAGAAGTATTTTGCTGCCTAACATGAAGGGCCAGCTACACTGAAACTTTTTGTTTTCCTCATTCTTGACTTTTCTATTTAAGATTCGTGAGTTATCTTCAAACAGTGTTAACATCCGAGCCTGGCCTCCTCTATGTTTCTTTTGGTGTAAGTACTGTGTTTATGTGGCTTGACCTCCAAGAGTGCCACCATGGGGGAGGGATTATTCCACTTTACAGATGGAATAAAATTGAGTGAAGAAGCATCATGTACTCTTTCAAAGCCAGGAAGTGGCAGAACCAAGAGAAAACATACAGGTTTCTAGTTGTTTTTTTTTTTTTTTTTTTTTTTACTTTAAATCTAGAGTAGACATGGCCAGAGATATCAGAAAACTATCAGCATCAAGAAGCTTACAGAAGAACAAAATATCTGAAATGACAATAAAAGACAAGAAATGGTGCTACTGGTTAAAATTTCAGTAAAGATCCAGTGGTTTACTATTGCCCCAGAGTCAAGCCCAACACCTTGGTCAGCACTCCAGGTCCCCAGGATCTAACTCTAGCTCATCTGGGCAGTTTGCTCTAGTAACTGTTCTTTCAGCACATCCCACTTTTATGCAATAGCAACTTTATAAGGTTGTATCCTTTTGAGAGAGGTCTTGATTCTCTACGCATCGAATCTCACCTCTCTCTCAATATTAAACTTGGAATTTCTTCCATTGTGATGCTTTTCTGGCAACCTCAAGCAGAATAATAATAGCTCACACTTACTGAATTCATTACTTGTGTGTTGTGTGTATTATAAATCCTTTAAATGTATGATTTTCGTAATCCTCTCAATAGTCCTATGAGAGAATATGGTGGGTTAAAGAAATGGCCCCAACTCTCCACCCCGCCTCCTATGCACACCCCATTGCAATGTGACTTTGCTGTTCATCAAGGGTGGGGTCTATTTCCCCACCCTTTGAATGGGAGCTGGTCTTATGCCTTGCATTTTTTTTTTTTTTTAACATGGGCAGGCACCAGGAAATGAACCCGGGTCTCTGGCATGGCAGGCAAAAACTCAGCCTGCTGAGCCACCCTGGCCCTTATGCCTTGCTTTTTGACCAATAAAATGTGATAGAAGTGACTTTGTGCCAATTCCAAGCCTAAACCACAAAAGGCCTTATATGCTGCCACTCTCCCTCTTGGAACCCTGCCAGCTGCCATGTAAAAAAGCCCAGACTAGCTTGGGGAAGGATGAGACCCCACATGAGCCAACCACTCAGCAGCTGACCTGGTAACTGAACCCAGATGCCTGAACACATCCGGGCGAGATGGAAGACCTAGCATAACCCAAATCACTGCCCCACAGAATCCTGAGCCAAATAAATGGCTGTTGTTTCAAGCTATTAGGTTTTGGGTTGATTTGTTCCATAGGAAAATTAGATGATAAAGGGAGGTACTATTATTATGCTTGTACATATGAGTAAAATGAGGTACAGAGATTTCAGGTAATTTTCAGGGTCACACAATTAGTGGACAGTAGAACCGAGTTCAAACCCACACAGCCTGACTCTAGAGATTACCCTTTCAGCTTTACTGTCCACAAAGGAGAGTCCTGCCTACTGTGAACTTTCATTAATTTATTCATCAAAATATATAATTTATTAAATAACAGAAAGTGTGCTAAAGACTGAGGATACGACAATGAATAAAACTTAATTTCTGCCCTCAAGGGGCTGACATTTTGGTGAAGGAGACAAGTAAGTAAATTAGGCACAGTAAGTGCAAGATTTCAATGAGAGATAATTATTCTAATAAGAGTATGTACAAGGAAGTACTGGAGCAGAAAGAAGTGGGCCCTTAATTTCTTTATAGAAGTTTTTGTCTGTAATACTTTTTTTGACACTTATAATTTACTATATTACGTTGTTAGTTGCTTGTATAGGGATGTATATCTTATCATTCCAAGTAGATTATAGGCTTTAAAGGGAGAAAGAGCCTGGCTTGGTGATACCTTCCATGGTACATAGTTCAGTACCTTGCCCATAGCAGTTACTCAATAAAGATGTTGATGGACTTATTAAAGGGGAAGCTTTAAATTTATCAGGGAAACAGTATAAAGAACACCGATTTCACAATCGGTGGCTGTGGAAGGCATTTGACTAAAGTGATGATAATCAATCTGATTGCACTGATTTAAAAATTAATAAAATATTTATAATATTGTGAATTGAAATAACATCCTGGCCACAGCATATAGGCAATTAGAACTGGAAGGAACCTTAGTGAGTGCTTCCTTCGAACCTTGTCAGCTATGGCAACCATCACCTAGCAAAACTTTCTCAAAAAAATTGAGGACAAAGTAGTTACTACTGTGGAAATGTTAATTAAGCTACTAAACCAAGGGAGCACAGAGCATGGATTCTGGAAGCAGAACCACCTGGGTTTGAATCCCGGTTCTGCCACCTCCCAACTGCATGACCTTGGGCAAATAACCTTCCTCTGCCCAGTTTCCTCATTTGCGAATGGGGATGACAATAATAGCGCCCAGCTCATAGGGTTTTATGATGTTTAACTTTTAGTAAATAGGGCTTAGAACAGTGTCATACACAGTAAGCACTATGTGAACATTTGCTAGATAAAAAATAGTGAGCTGTAGCAGATGCACCCCAGGAAACAAAGATGTTCTTAGTCTTAACCCATTCCTGTGGGTGTACGCCCATTGTAAACAGGACCTTTAGAAGATGTTCTCTTTAGCTTAGATGTGCTTCCATAGAATGAGGTTGGGTCTTGATCCCGTTACCGGAGCTCTAATAGAAAAAAGCCACAGAAAGGAGGAGGAAGCAGGAAACCTGTGGAACCCGGAAGAGAGAGGGGGGAGGACGTTGCTACGTGACAGTGTATGGGGCAGCGTTACCAGCTCAAGTAAGTTTTTTGGGCACTCACGCAGTATGAATGAAGCCCTTTTATTTCTTTCTCATGAGAAAGGGCACTCGTGAGGACAGGTGCCAAGCAAGTGCAAAGTATGGGAGCACGCAGGTTCCTTTTATCTTCGTCCCCAACACAAAGGCGTCCCTCCCTCGGTTCACCATTGGCTGGCTACGTAGGGGTTACAATCTAGTCTCGGAAACTAGCTAATCAGAAAGTCAGTTTTCTATACCTTATTATCATAATTATTCATTTATTTTTCAGCTGGTCACAAATAAAGGTATGTTGACTCCTACCTATTTGCATATCTGATTGCCCTTATATAGAGGGGATGAATCGAGTAAATTTTATACCCTAAGCACCTATCATAGTCTAGTAAACTTAATCCTTCACTACCATATGCTGACGTGGTTCCAGGGAAATGTGGGCCAGGTTAGGAGGTTGAGACTTATAGACACTTAAACAAAGGGGCGTCCATATTTCCTTATTGGAGTCGGAGGAGTCCGCCATCCTTACAGCAGGAAAGCCAAGGACCCCCCCACCCCCACCCCCACCCCCAACTCTATGGGCCCGGGAGGAAGCAAGCCTTCTAGCCTCTGAATGCCTGAGTTCATAAATTCCTGTTGTTAAGCCAACCCACTGTGTGGTATTTGTAGTAGTAGCCAGGAAGCTAAGACAATAGAGAATCATCTTCTTGGTTTTCCTCTTATTTTTTCTTTTCTGCAGACTATGCTTGGTGCTCATCAAAAAAAGAAGGAATGAAGAAATCTATTCTTTTTTAAGGTTGTAATGATTCATGATGCTATTCAAGAGGCAATGGATCACATTAACAAAAGAGCCACTATTTCTGGCATTGCTCTTTAATATTTTGATTATGGTTTATTTGTTCATCTATAGTTATAAAAACCACCACCGTTTTACCTTTGCGGATAGCTGGCATTTTATGCACATGCCTTGGGTAATTAAGATTTTTTTTAAAAATTAAGGATATTTATTATTAGTGGTAGTTGAACCACAGGTTGGAGAACATGTCCCTGACTCTGAAATGCAGCGTTTTGGCAACAGGCCCTCCTGCCAGTGATGAGATGAGAGGATGCTTGTCATATTTCTGCTTCTGTCTCTGACATTCTTTTTGACTCTGGACAAATCACTTTACTGCTCCAGGTCTAATTTTACCATATTTGCATAGAAGTAGCATTTTCTTCCTTTAACTACTGTATAGGGTTTCATTGAAGAGAAGTGAGCAGAGTAAATGTTTGTCAAAGTACAATTGAGAACGTTCCGAGTGATTTGTGGGATAAGCTAAAGTTTTACAAAGTAGAGGAAAGAAAAAAGCATACTTCTACCCTTGAAAACTGCCCAGAGGCTTAGGACCATAGGATTTATCCATTTGTTTTTGTAGAAGTAATCAGATGCGAGAAACAAGTCAAAACTGTGGAAGTATTTGGAGTGTGTTGACAGAAATTATATCTATTTACAAATTATTTTATACCCATCAAAAGTTTTCAAAGACATGGAGTTTATTGGAAAGTATTTGTTTTGCTGTAGAAATGCCATATTTTGAATGATTGTTTAGAAAAGGCAGATCCTCTTTTCTATGAGCAAGACAATGCAACTTTATCATTAAGAGTTATCAGCCAAATTTGCAAATTATTCTAATCACCTTCTCCACCCTCAAATTTTTCTTTTATTTGTGGCAATAATTTTTCTTTTTCTTCCTTATTCTTAAAAATGAAGATGTATATTGCTGCTTTGGAATATTCACTAGCACATTGAAATTTTTTATATTTAATGGAGAGGAATGATTTGAGTTTCTTAGTCAAATATCTATATGCTTAATTTCAAGTATCTGTATATCATTGCAAGAATATATCAAATTGACTTAAGTTCCAATTTCCTCTGACAGGCAAGATGCTCATTCCTCGAGGTATACATTTATTACTATTCTCTGCTTTAGCATTAGTGCAAATTAGTGTTGATTTGCCTCATCCTTTTTGCCATAACCTCCTTATTCCTCTATCTCACCCTAGTGTACCCTATTTATTTCTACTTTATTGTTTGTTTTATTTTAACACATTTCATAGTATTTCAGTAAAATTGTTCAAATTCTTCAGATTCTATGCATTAATATTGTTGAATTACTGTCTAAATTTGGATAAATTTTGGGAGTCATTGGTTGAGGTAAAAATTATTAAAGGATTCTGTTGGGCATTTTATTTTATTTTATTAAAGGCAACCAACTAACTAAAGGTTATATGATCTCAAAATCCAACAGTAACATGCAGTCACTGCTAATACAACATACGTCTGAATTAGAAACTTTTCATTTGGTTTTTACATCTTACGGAGTTCAACAGTAGAGTAGAACATGGGTTAAGATAAGGACTGATTTAAGCCTTCATTGGGGACTTAAATTATTCTTGCAAGAATATTTGCTCCAGTTTTATGTGTATTAATTTCCTTGGCTTTAACAGCAGTCAAAAGAAAGCAAATGCTTCCAGAGAGATTGTCAAGAATATTCTTGTGTAATACACAGATTCCTTGAATTCTTATCTTTAAGAGAGGCTTTTATCAGGGAATCCCCTGATACTGTGTCAAACTTTACGGACACCCAAATCAATAGGCCATGCCTTTGATCATGAGGCTTACTCTTGTGAAGCTTATGTAGGTACTACAGAAGCTTAGACTACCTATAGTCATGCCTAAAAGTTTCTTCCATAGGACCTCTTTTGTTTTTTAGACGTGGCCTCACTCTCTCTAAACCCAACTCTGCGAGTGAAATTATTGCCCTTCCCACTATGTGGGACAAGACATCCAGGGGTGGAAGTCTCCCTGGAGATTCATCACAGGGATGAATCCAGACCTGGCACCGTTAGATCAACAATTCCATCCTGACCAAAAGGGGGAAAAGAAGTGTAATTAATAAAGTATCAGTGGCAGAGAAAGTTCAAATAGAGTTGAGAGGCTACTCTGGGGGTTGCTCTTATGCAAGCTTCAGGTAGTCCTTGCTACCTATCATAACCTGACAACTTCAAACCAGGACCATTCCAGCCAATCCTAAAGAACACCTAGGGCAATATATAAGGTTCCACAAGGGTTCCAGGCACTAGAGTAACTTTCCAGAAACCTACAACCTCCAGATGGGTTCCTGGTCCAGATAAGTCCTGAAGTCTAGCCCAGCCTCTCCAGAACATCAGATGGTTCCATCTTCCTACCCCATATCAGTGACAGACCCTTCCAATATGAAAAATTTAGAATTGCCATAGCCCAAACAACCCTAAAGAGAGGGATGGAAAGATCAAAGGTGATGGTGGAGTTAGTCATAGAAGTTAGGACTTAACAAATGAATATGAATGCTGAATCATTAAATTGAAAACTCTTTTAGTCTCCAGTATTTTAGAGCAGCTAGAAGTAAAAACCTAAAATTGTGAAATGGTAACCCATGTCAGACTCTGAAATATGTTCTACAACTAATTGTGGTGCTATGCTTGGAAATTTATAGCTATTTTGTATATATGTTATTTTTCACAGAAAAAGAAGGAAAAAAGTTGATTGTGATGATAAAAAAGTACTTAAGCCCTCTATATTCTGGAGCAGCTAGAAGGAAAAATCTGAGAGGATCTTATGGTAGCCCATGACAAACTCTGGGATTGGTCCTGTAACCATTTGTTGAAGTGCTTTGAAAACTTGTTTTTTTATTTCTTTGCTTTCTATATATGTTATACTAGACAATAAAAAAAAGTAAAAAAAAAGAGAGCCTTTTAATTGTAACTGTCCTCTAATTTTGAAACACATATACTGTTGACATGAAAACTTACAATATCTTTGAAAAGGTTAAAAGTTGTCAGTCACATCTTATATGTAATTGTACCCTTGCCCTTTTATGTGCATTTGTCATCATGATCATTTTTAGAACGTTTTGCATCACTCCAGAAAAAGAAATAAAAAGAAAAAAGAAAAACTCATTGATCCCATACCCCTCCCTCTCATTAACCACAAGTATTTCAATCTATTCGATTTATTTTACCCTTTATCCCCACTATTATTTATTTACTCTTTATCCATATTTTTAAACTCATCTGTCCATACCCTGTAAAAAGAGTATCAGAAACAAGTTTTTCACAATCACACGATCACTTCTGTAAAAGCTATATAATTTAGCTTTCAAGAATCAATCGTCTTCAAGAATCAAGGTAACTGGAACCAGTTCGACATTTTCAGATATTTCCTTCCACCCACTCCAATATACCGTAAACTAAAAAGGGATATTTATATAATGCATAAGAATAACATCCACGACAACCTCTTGACTTTGTTTGAAATCTCTCAGCCACTGAAACTTTATTTTGTCTCATTTCTCTCTTCCCCCTTTGAGCAAGGCTTCCTCAATCCCATGACGTTGGGTTCCAGTGAATCCTAGGAGTGCTGCATGTCCCATGTAGTGAGGAGGGCAGTGAGTTCACTTGCCAGATAGAGAGAGGTCACATCTGAGCAACAAAAGAGGTTTTCTGGGGGTGATTCAGGCATAATTATAAGGTGATTTGGCCTATCCTTTGCAAGCATAGGTTTCATAAGGGCAAACCCCAAGATCAAGGGCTAGGCCTATTGATTTGGTTGTTCCCACTGCATGTAAGAATATCAGGGGGCGGGCCACGGTGGTGCCTGCCCATGTAAAAAAAAAAAAAAAAGAATATCAGGAATTCTCTAAATGGGGAAGTTGAATATTTCCTCTTTTCTCCCCACTTCCCCAAGGGGACTTTGCAAATACTTCTTTATTCATTGCACAAATTACTCAGGAATATATCATGGGATCACATTAACCTGGACAAACCAACAAGATCTCATGCCCAATTCAACATTCCATGTAATTGTGATGTTCAACTAAACTGACCATACCAGTTAAATTAGATAATGGACTACCCAAAATATAAATTTTGCCATCAAATGAACATCTCCCCTTTGGTCTCACATAAAAGTTGAAGTTTTAAAATATGGACAATATCATCCTTTACGTATTTGAATCTATCTTAGTCCTATCCAGATCAGCTTCAGTCATATCTCTAGTCAAAGTCTGATCCCTTTTTCAACTTTATTTAAACATTTCCTGCATGGGGTATTGCTGACTTTCATAACTTCTAAGCTCTAACTCTGATCTCAGGTGTCACATAAATACCCAGAGCTGCTGGAAACAACTGGGTTATATGCAAACAGCTCTGTATCTCAGAATTTAGAAATAGTAGTTACAACTCCTAAATATATGTGACTGCTGTAAGAACTTACAACCTAGGACCCTTTACAATAGGCCCCAACCTGATAACCCACGCTCTCGGCTTCAATTAGTTAGTCCATATGAGTGAGGCATGTAATATTTGACTTTTTGTGTCTGACGTTTCATTCAACACACAGTCCTTAAGTTTCATTCACCTAGTTGCATGTCTCACAACTTCATTCCTTCTTGCCCTTAGTTTCTTTTTGACTATGATAGTTTCTCACTTTCCTTGATTTTGATAACCTTGACAGTTTTGGGGAGCAATGGTCAGATATTTTGTAGAAGGCCCTCGACTGGGATTTTTCCTATGTGTTTCTCATGATTAGATTGGAATTGTGGGTTTTCAGGAGGAAGGGCACGGTGGTAAAGTGCCGTTCTCATCATATTATATCAAGGCTACGTACTATTAACATGACATATCACTTTTGATGTTGACCTTGATCAACATCAAGTAGATGGCTGAAGTAGATTTTGTAAAGTACTTTTCCCCTCTTCCAGCTCTTTCCATACTGTACTCCTTGGAAAGAAGCCCACTCTTGAGGAGTAGGGAGTTTTGCTCCAGCTCCTTGAGACAGAGTATCTGTATAAATCATTTGACATTCTTCTGCCTGGGGAATTTGTGTATTCTCTCCCATTTAAACATGTATTCAATCATTTGTTTACATCAATATGGACTCATGGATATTTATTTTATCCTTTGATATATAATCTAATACTACTTTATTTATTTTGCTGCTTGAACTGTTCTGGCTTTGACCATTGGGAGCTCTTTCTCAGTTGGCTCCTGCATCCCTTTCACATACCCCCCACCATTATTTTTGCTGTTGTTATTTAAGCACTTTTTTACTTTCTCATATATGAAATTCTCTAGGATCATCTTTATGTATTTCCTGCTCCAGACATAGAATCAGCCATTTCTCCAGAAAGTGGCTTTCTCAGCTGACAGACCTTATACACATCTATACTTACTTCTATATGTAACCATCCATATCTGTATTAAATGAAACATGAGTTTATAGTGATGTATCCAACTCTAATCAATCACCAGTCAAATTTATTTTTCAACTTAGGAGGGTTATATGGAAAACATATGAGGAGAAGAAAGAAGAGGCGAAACAGTGTCCCTACTTTGGGGTTGCTGTAACTCTAGACCTCATTAAGCCCTCTTCAGAATGTAAAGAAATACTCTAATAGAGGAACAATTTCCAGATTTGCTATTTAATAGGGTTGCACTTTAAACCCTTTGGGTAGCATGGAGACAATGAATATTTGCAATCAAAATCTATTTTCAATACGATAGGAGAGATGTCAGGATCCTTTAAGAGATGTGAGCTCTCAAGTCAACCTTAGAGGGAGGCATCAAACACAGACCTCTTAGGAGGAGGCTATAATAAAAAAGCATTTCAGCCTAGATTGAACTTGCTTCTATAAGTCATTGTTTTTGATGACCGCTGGAAGTTCCTATAACGGGGATGATTAGCTCAGGTCTAATAGCGCAGTGCCCAGTGGGAACAGAAGGAACAAATATGGGGTCTGGAATAGAGAGAAATGGATTTGAGCATCCCTTCATCATTTATTGACAATAGACATAGTTTTAATGTCTCTAAATCTTAGTTTCCTCATTTGAAAATAGGATAACACTAATTCCTACAGCACCTATTTTTGTAGGGACAGCACAATGGTCAAGAAAGTGAATATTTGTGAAAGTCATTTGTAAGCGCTAAAAACAATGCAAAAGTATTATTATTCACTTCTTTCAGTGGGGGTAGATCATACTCTTGTAGTTAGTTGGAGGCAGGATAGGTTAAGAATGTGGATTCTGGAAAGAGATTGCTTGGCTTAAAATCCAAACATTATCATTGACTAATTATATGAAATTAGGCAAAAAGCTATCTCTCAAAGATCTAGTTTTCTTATAGGCAAACCAGGGTTCATTTGTCTCAAAAGCTTCAAATGAAGATTCTGTGAGAATATGCTTTGTTCATGGAAAACAGTCAATACCAGTTTAGCAAATGCCAAACAATTGATTCACAAGGGAACTGAGAAATAAATCTGTCACCACATTAACCTCCTTTGAATTTCAGTTTAATCATCTTTGGGGTAAGAAGGGAGATTGTGTGGTTTCTAATGTCCTTTCCAGCTCTAAAGTTCAAATTCTGCAGCTCTGTTTCCTTGAAATACTGATTGCTATATGGTACGGGGGCTCCCACTTCATAATGCAGAGCCCTCCTAAGTTCTCCTGGACTAAGCAGAGACACTGGACCTCCCAAGTTAGCTACAAGGAGCCACAAATAAACCACCTCCCAATTCAGTGAGCCTCTGTCCTCAGAGGAGTTCTTACACTGGGAATCTAAGGAAATTTAACCCTTGCTTGCATGAGCCCCTTCGAAGGCTCTGGGAGAGGTCCTAGCAATGTATAAAATTCGCAAACATAAGACATTTTAACTGTAGTCAAGATTGCTGTATTTGAATTTGACTTTGCCCCTTGTTTATTTAAGTTGAAAAGTTCTTAATCTTTGCATATAGACATGATGACTTGATTTGTGCATATGTGTGTGTTTGTATAGCCATGTATGTACATGTTTACATACATTCACATCTACATATGTGTGTGTGTGTGTGTATATATAATATATGTAATCACTGCTTTTGTGTTATTTGTAATTTACCCATTCTTGGAGAAAATGATCTGTCAAAATACTGTCTTAGGATCTATTGAATAGCTTTAGTTGAGCAAGAAATATTATCTGTCTCCTGTTACCTATGTGGATTCTGCTATTTAGGAATATATACTGATGGTTGTTCAGTAACTTTTTGTTTATTTCCCAAGAGGGTGGCTCAGGTGGCAGATGTTCACATTAAGCAACTAAAAAAATTTACTTTTGCCCTCTAAATAATTCAAACAGGACAACACCAATCCCCAGAATCCAAATTCCTGTTCCGTTCTGCCCTGAAGCAAGGAGTGAATAGCAAGAACATGCTTTAGGTGAATGGACTTAAGGAATCCATCTCTGGGCATCCAAATTGCAAATGGTGGCAAATGAATCTGAATTGCAGTCACCTACAGGGTAGTTGATGATTCTACCCTCTAACAATTTCCGATAAAACCAACATGCTATCTAAACAGCCTAGTCTGAAATTAACTGGAAGCTGTGCTTGTCATCCAACATCCTCTACGCATTAGAGGCATTCTCATGTTTTCTCTCCTATATACCCTACTAGGAAGATATGCAGTTCCACTATAAGGACCCAAGGGTAGCTTAAATAATTTCTGAAGTTATAGCTTTCATGCACTTACTCTGCCAAAGAGAATGAATTTACTACATGGAATGACACTCAGAAAATCGGGTCTTCATCCTAAGTACACAGATATATAACAAGCCAAAGAGTGGTTATAGACTCTGATCTATTAAGCCATTTTTCTAAAGTACCTACAGTCTTTTCATATGAAACAGAAAAAAATCATTAAATCTATGGTTTGCCAGACAATTACTTTGTCAAATCTCCAGAAATTGCATAATAGATTGTATACATGCATCAAACATGAGCAGCAGAGGAGTATAACAAGCTATGTATTTCCAGTCCACTTGCTCTTTCATCCAAACAGTAGCTTTTGTTTTCAAGAACAATTCTATATTCTTTGTGAAAGCTTTCATAAAATATGGGTATACATTTATCTATTATCTAACTAAGTAGAAATAATTGAAACACTTAATATGCACAGTAATAGAGAAACGCACAAATAACTTCATTATTAATGTCTGTTGATTATTTATGTTTTCAAATAGGCAAATGTAGCTGCTAATATTTTCATCATGCAAATCTATATGTATATTTTTGTTTTACCTGTTTATTGGCAGATTTACAGTCCACATTATGGGCATTTTTATGGCTTCACACACTTATTTGCTAAGCGCATAACCAGGGTCAGTTTACAAACTGGCTAGTATGTACTCAATTTGATTACTTTGTTACCTTTCTGAGCTTATTTTCCTTTTGGAAAATTTAACTGTATGATGAAGCCCAGTAAATCTTTACTTAAAAATTCCAAACTTTAGATTGATTTCAGCAGTGAGTTTGTATTGATCTCAAAAGCCTTGTGTTCCTAACTAAAAACTAATCTTTATTTCACCCTTTAGTGACTGCAGTCATAAATATGCTCACTCCTACCAGTGTAGAGTGGATTGATGGTTATTGGAGATTGGGGCTTCCAACTGAATCTGGGAAACCTTAACCTTTGGAGGACAACATGAAGGCATTTACCCCTGTCAGCTGTAATCCCTACGTCCATTTTTGACATTTACCTGAGTGTTAAAGAGGAGGCAGAGCAGGGGCTGGGAAATAAACTCCAGAGATTCCACTTGGCTATTAATCATGGAATGTTAGACTGACCAATGTGTCCGACCCTGGCCATCAGAGTCACCAAATGGCACGGACTTGCCGCTTCACGGTGGAGCGCGGTTAATGCCTACTGGGGAAGAGCACTGCTGACTGCCTTCAAGGAGGGACTTATTGCGTTGTTAAATCTATCTGTCATTATCATTCCAATTTTGCTGCATGGATGGAACAAACATTTTGCGAGATCTAATTAGTAGAATAAAAAAGTTAAAAAGGAACCAGAGCAGAATTTGTCATCAGGGATGATCAGTAACATCAAAGGCAGCAGCAGCAGATGGTGGCTGACAAATGGCAATGATATTTGTAAAGCAGTGTTTCTCAAAGTGTGGTCCTTGGACCACCGCAATCACAATAACTGTCTGGGAGTGCAAAGGTAAAGTTTTGGTGGGGGTGGGGGATGGGGATGGGGTGGAAGCCAGGAGTATGAACTTCGACCAACACTCTAAGTGGATTCCACTTGCCCAGAAGTTGAGCCGCATGGCTGCAATGATGGTGCGTTTTGACGTCCTGTTCTTCACCATTTTCTATGGTTGAAAGTAAGAATTTCTGTTTTCCTGGACCTGATGGCAGAGATCACTATTTGCTTACTCAACAACCATATCCCTCTTTCTCTTTAGTATCGGAACCTGATTTTTACCATTCCTTGCTGCCCAGGTAGCATTTGCCTTATGCTAGATGCTAAATGCAAGAGGGGCTTTTGTGTGGAACTTATGTCTCCTTAAAGGGTGGAAACATGCCCTTTCCTCTTTCTCGGTTCTGCTGCCTATAATGTGCCTATGTTAGCTGGAGCCTCAGAAGCCTATCCTGGTTCACGAGGACAAGGCTGAAGGTTGAGATTGGTGGGCTACAGAGTTTAAAGGGGCCTGGGTCTTTGATGATCTCATGAAACTGCCATATCAGTTCTGGACTGTCTCCTGTTGCACCTCTTTTACATGAGAGAATAAAATAAAACCTTCTGTGTTTAATCCATTCCTGCGTAGGGGGAAGTCACTGTAATTCACAGAGAATGAGATTACTAACTGGTAAAGACCACAATTCTGGAGGAAGGTGTGCATTCTCACTTCATGCTAAATCCTCCCACTTCAGATAACTCCAGCTTTTCCAAAGTGTTATCAACTGTGAGGGCAAAAGTTATGTTTGAATACTAATAGTGATTTTGTTACATTCCTGTGGCCTCAGGTGTCAGAAGAACACTCCTGCTTAGTCTTGCTTAGAATTTCGGGAGGGTACGTGTACTTCTGGCCGCTGTCCACAGAAAGGAGATAGGTTTGCGGTGGCTACCTGGTCAAGGGGGTTCCACGGAGGGTGGTAGCTCCAAGGACAGCTGTGCATGCAAGAATCTAGATTGCCCATTAAAGCAATTGATCATTTAGTGGTGCCCTCCATGCTCCGTGAACTTAACCTTTATCAGACTTAAGGCTACGCTGTTACATATGGATGAAATGCAGTGTCTTAACCACACTCGGAGCTTACTTAAAGTGTCTTTTTCTCTGAAGGAATAAAGATGGTACTTCTTTCTTGCCACTACTGTTTCATCTCTTCTGTTTCCAAATATGCTGCTATCAAGTCGTTGTCTTTGTATAGGGATCACACCTTCAATTCTTACTGTCATGACTCTTATGATAAGAGGATATGCAAAAACAGCAAGCACAGGGAGGTTCTCCATTTCCATCGCTGATAATTTGCTTGGTTATTGAAGTTTTTAGAGCTGTTTCCCCCCCTTTTTTTCTCCCTCATTCTGCTAAAAATGCTGTTACAAGCTTTAATATGAATACCTTTACGGATACATTGATTAGTGGGATGACTACAGAGTCACTTGCATAAGTAATTTATGATAATTTATATAACAGCATCTGATCTTACCCTGGTTCTTTTACAGCAGGATTGTCAATGCGTGGCCCCTAGACCAGCAGCATTTGTATTACCTGAGGGCTTCTGCTGGAGGCGGGCCCAGCAATTTGTGGTTTAACGAGCCCCCTAGGTGATTCTAACGCTGGCTCAAGTTTGAGAACCTTTGTTCTAGAGCTCATCTAATATCATTTTGAAATCAAATCACCAAGAATGCCTAAAGATTAATATTCCTCAAGGTTTCCAACGCAAATGAAATCTTGGAAAGATTCCTATATGTTGGCTATTGCATTAACAGTGCTAATTCTAGTACTTTTATCTTATCTATCTTCAATCTACAGATAACTGGGCTAGGCAATAGGTGACTCAACTTGTGTTCAAATAGCAACAACAAAAATACCTAAAATGTATAGCATTTTTTCAGTCTTCAAAGTGCTGACACATCAAATACTCATTTGTTTATGCAACTGATTCAAATCAGTTGTACCATCTGAGTCACTACAACTTAATTGCCTGGGGAGAATAATAAACTCAAGGTGGTAACAGAGCCATATCTTATTCTTTTTCTTTGTTCTCAGTATCTCTGGGTCTCTGGCATTAGGAACTATATTTGGTAAAGTAAATGTTATTGAATGAGTGGACACTTAAACGAATGGCATTTAAGTGTGATTTGCTAATGAATTGGGTTGGGGAGAAAGGCTCAATAGAGTTTTATAAGCCAAATCCATTTGCGTGGAGAAAGAATTTTATGAAATATGTTTCAATATCCTAACTATAAATCTGACACCAAGACCTTTGATAAAGAGGTTAACAGTCACTGACTTAGAGCTGCCCTGAGGAAATTGACTTATTATTGGCTTCATCTTAACACAAAGTATGAATCTAAGATAACTATTGGGTCACACTCATGAGGCTGAATTCTATCTGTGTTCCTACTAAATATTATTAGATGTGAGAATATAATTTTTCAAGACCATAAATATAACATGCAGGCATTGATTTAAATGACTCTCACTGTGGTGGTTTGGAGCTATGCACCCCAGAAAAACATATTCTTAAGTTTAATCTATTCCTATGGGTGTGGAACCATTATAAATAAAATGTCTTCAAGATGTTACTTCAGTTAATGTGTAGCCCAAATGAATCAGGCTAGGCTTTAATACTGGAGTCTATATAAGCAGAGTGAAAGTCAGACAGAGAGTGAGCTATAGAGACAGTAGCAGAAGCTGAATGTCAACGGAACCTGAAAGGAAAGGCTGCCATGTGCATTGCCATGTGACAGAAAGCCAAGGGCCAAGGATTGTCACCAGCCAGCCCCAGTATGCCTCAGTTTTCTGGGAGAAAGCATTGTCTTGATGATATTTGATTTTGAGCTTCTTCTAGCCTTGAAACTCTAAGCCTAGAAATTCTTGTTGTTTAAGCCCACCCTTGCATAGGATTTGCTCCAGTAAAAAAAAAGTATATACATACAAAGAATTAAAAACCATCTCTGAAAGGTAGGGGAAAATAAAACAAAGCAAAAAATCTCTCTCTTAAAAAAAAAAAAAAAGAAATCCAAACTGGCACCTAGCTAAATGGTAAGTTTATTAAAGGCATTAACTAAATACTTTTACTAATATTTCAGGATTTCCATCTTACCCAAATAGAACCTTAACTCTGAGACTCTTAAAAAGCTAATGTCAATATTGACTCTTAATCTTTTAGTAAGCTTTCTAAAAACAGTAAATCCCAAGCCACAGTGTTTTGAGGCAAACTTCTGATAAAGAATTTGGAATATTTTCAATAACAATAACCTAAAATTAAATTTTTCAGGAGTGTGCTTTAGTGGAAGAGATTCAAACTTTGGAGCTAGAAAACTGGGCTCAAGTTCTACCTCAATAATTTACTAGTTAAAACACCAAATTATTTATTCCCCTTAGCTTCAATTTCCTCCTTTATAGATTGGGAATGATAATACCTGCCTCATAAAGTTTTTGTGAGTATCAAAAAGAGTTATGTGTGCTGATCATCTAGCCTAGTGACTGACAAACAGGTAGTCTTCGATACACAATTGCCCTTCTTCTTATGAAAGAAAGTAAGAATGTATATGAAACAATTTGTAAAATGTAAAGGGATTTTTAGTTTTTGTCAGGAACAGAGTGAAACACAATTATAGTTGGGAGACCACACTCTCTAAAGATGCATTTGTGCAAATTCGAAACAGTCTGGTTGCAAGACTTTATTCGGTCAGTGTAGCTGAAGACTCACACAAAACTGAGGAAAGATCCTCTACCAGCTTGCATGGGGAAAACTCATACACAGCTCCTTAGCAATTCAAAATAAAGCTGCTGCTAAATTATTGTATGGTAAAAGTAAAAGATCTAGAAAGGCACGTTTAGGTAGCCTGCACATTCCCTAGCCACATGAGTGTGGCACTGAGTTATTTTGGAAAAAAGTAAAGATGACACAGCAAGTAAGCAATGACGTCCAAAAAGGACGCTGCCATAGGTTTTTGGCTAAATTCTATGCCCCCATTTACCATTAACACTAAAGAAACAATAATAAAACAAGGCTGAACCAATATCGTGTTGGAAGACAATTACCTTAGCATCCCTTAATTCATCGAATCCCAACCTTTCCTGAAGAATTACTAAGTGTCATATGCTGGGATTCTGAATATGAATAGGACACAGACTCTGTACTGGAAAAGTTCAGCAATCCAACTCTGTAGGACCTGAGAGGACAGATATTGATAAGAACCTGAGTACTCATTGAACACAGAGCTAAAATCAAGCATGTGAAGATAGCCAGCAGGCAAAGCTCAACTAAAATACCCTCACCTTGAAGAACCTTCATGAAATCACATATACAATATGCACAGTTTCTAACAAACTGAAGAAAAACTAGCCAGAGAAGGCATAAAGGTTAGGATGCAAAGCTTCTTATAGTTGTAAAATCCTTAAATATTCTTTAGCTGTAGGCACAAGAGATTATTTAGGTAAGTCCATAGATCCCTGGTGGTGCCTGAAATTCTTTCAGGGGGTCCATGAGGTCAAAACTATTTTTATAGTAATAAAAAGATGTTATTTGCCTTTTTTACTGTATTGACAGTTGTACTGATGGTAGAAAAGCAATTGGGGTTCAACTGCTGGTGCCAAGGCAGTGGCACCAAATTGCTTAGTGGTAACTGTATTTCTCAATGCTATGCATTGTAAGTTTATGACAATTGCCAATTTTATTTAAGAAAGGGTTTGATGAAATGATAAAACTTATTACTTTGATTAAATCTGAACACTGGGTACCTATTTTTTTAATATTCTGCATGATGAAATGGAAATACTTTACACCAAAGTATATTGGTTGTCCTGAGGAAAAGCATTTGTGCAATCGTTGAGTTGCAAGCTAAATTAGCCACTTTTTCATGGACCACTATTTTAATTGAAAGAATTACTGACAGACATTATTGAGACTTGGATATTTGGCAGAAATTTTCTTTACAATGAATGAAATAAATCTATCACTTCAGAGAGAACAACTGAAAGTATTTTTCCAATGACAAAATTTGAGATTTCCAGTGAAAATGAAGATTTTGGAAAGACTATATTCATCATCATTAATTTGACTTAAATATTTTTAAATACTATCAACTAATGATAGTTTTTTATATCATATAATGAAATGTATCAACACTTAGAAGCTTTGTATAATGCAGTGAATCAGAATTTTCCAAATACCAAAGCTTTATGATACCAAGTCATGTATGGATAAATAATTACTTAAATAATTTCAATATTAACAGTACAAAAGTTAATTAGTATTTCATATTACACAATGCAACTAATCTTTAATAAACTACAACTTGTTGACTTTTGGTTTAATATCAAAAAAGAATGTTGGGCGGGCCACGGTGGCTCAGCAGGTAAGAATGCTTGCCTGCCATGCCCAAGAACCTGGGTTCGATTCCCGGTGCCTGCCCATGTTAAAAAAAAAAAAAAAAAAGAATGTTGAAAATCATCTGAACTAACTACTAAAATACTCCTTTCCTTCCTAAGTACACGTCTATTGCATCTTGATTTCCTTCATATGCTTCAACCAGTGCAACATATTGTGACAGACTGAGTGCAGAAGCAGATATGAGTATTCAGCTATCTTCTATTAAACCAGACATTAAAATGATTTGCAAAAATGAAAAACAATACCACAATTCCTACCAGCTTTTGACTGGTTTCAGATAATATAGTTACTTTTCAGAAAAATGTAATAGGTCTATTTTTTTAAATAAAAGAATAAATAAATAGGGCAGGCCATGGTGGCTCAGTGGCAGAATTCTCGCCTGCTATGCTGGAGACCCAGGTTCGATTCCCAGTGCCTGCCCATGCGAAAAAAAAAAAAAAAGAATAAATAAATATTTTGAAATGTCTGATTTTCATTTCTAATAAGATAACAATCAATAGGCTTAATCCATTTAACTAAAAACTTTTTGAAGTGCTTAATACCTTTTTTTTTTTTACATGGGCAGGCACCGGAAATCGAACCCGGGTCCTCTGGCATGGCAGGCAAGCGTTCTTGCCTGCTGAGCCACCGTGGCCCACTCTCAGTACCTTTTAAGAGTATAAAGTATTCTTAGTCAACAGGTGTGCAAACTATTAGTGTGAAGTATAACATGCTAATAATATGTTGGTCTCTCAATCACACTCTCACTGGGAGACCACAATAATCTTGCCATGTTTGAATATGAAAGGACAGGGTTAAAACTGCTGTGTTGAATATCACTGAGGATCCCTGTGGGGTGGTGGTGGTGACTGCTGATGGACTTCCTGCAAATTTATAGGAAATGACTTCTTCTAACAAGCAAGTTGCTCTTGTAAACTCCTCAGGGTGTTTATTCTCTGAAGGCCAAAATACTCTAGCACTGGAGCATAAGGTACTCTGATTTTGTGATACCTTAGGATGTAAAAAAGTTATCTCAAGGGATAATTATAAGAAAACCCAGAGACAAATAATTATAATTTAAAAATGCTTATAAATACTGAACTTAAATATTGAACTGCCTTTTGGAGATGTGGGGTGTGTGTGTATATACACTACTAAATGCACTAAATATAATGTCTAAAATTTACTACCTGAGGGGTATGGGCATTAAAACATTAAAAAGCATCAAATGGCTGGATGGACAATACTTGTGATATGAACTAATATAATCATTACTAGAGCTCACCTGTTACACTTTTCCTTCAACTCCAGTCACTTGATTCTTTTGTTTGTCCTCTTCTTTCCCAGAGAGTTTCTAGCTCAGTACCCTTATTGTAATTGCCTCCCCCAGGCTCTGTCCATTTTTATTAAGCACCAAAATGTCAGCTAGTTAGCCAAAAGATGCTGCTGAACTCTGCATGGTGCACTGCACACACTCATATTTAAAGGTATACATGCAAGAGGAGGGCTTGTGCAGAGTAAGAAGGAGGTCACCATAAAGGAACTTCTCTCTTCTCTTCATTCCCTGCAGATGCCAGAATTTCCCCTTAGAACATAATCTTTTCAGTTTAAGGCTGAAGGCCTAGGGAAATCCTGACACCTCCTAAGTGGTAAAAGAGCATTTACACTCAAATGTGAATGGAGAAATCCAACTTCTGTTTCATAGAGATAGAAAAGGAGAGCCTGGAAGGCAGCAATTTCAAGATGTTTTGGTAGCAGATCCCCCTCTTGTAGGGAAGAAGAACCGAAGGATGCGAGGGCCAGAGAGATTTTGGTTAGTTTCCCCAGAAGCCTATGTGGTATAGTGGCAAGAGCACCAGGGTGATGCCAGCTACACCAGAGTTTGAATCCCTGTTTCCCTGCTCACTTACCAGCTGGTTGACTTGAGGCAGTCTACTTAATCTCGTGGAGCATCAACCTCCTCATCTAGTAAATGAGGACCATCATATCTACCTCACAAGGTTGAGTGAAGATTCAATGCGAGCAAGTGTGTGACATGCCTGGAACACAGTAGGTGTCCAATAAATGCCTGGTTTCTTTTTCTATTTTATTTTTACACATGTAAAAAAGGTAACATTTATCATGCTTCGAATGGGCAAATAGTCACATACTTCAGGAAACAACTGGCCATTTCCAACCTCTTCCTCATGTCTTTATGAATTTACCTGTTTTAAAGCTTCATATAGCTAACACAGAATACTATCGAAAGCCTTTTTTGAAAAAAAAAACTCAAAGAATAGGGTGTTCATTCTATTCTTCTGGTTTTCACGGTCAGTTGTGTCTTCCAGAAATTCCAAGGAGTTGGTGAAGCCCGACCTTCCTCTTTTTTCTTTTCTTTTTGTAAAGTGTGCCAGCAATCTTTAATCATGCTGTGATTTTCTAAACGCCACCCAGGCTAGCTTCTGAAACAGTTTCAAACAAAAATTTAACCCACAGAAACATAAATAGCTGATCTGTACTTTCCAGAGAGTCTTCAGAAACATCTTATTAATTTATTTTTAGTATATTGTCAATTTTTTCCTCCTATTTCATGACTATATTCATTTCTAGAGAGTTCCTTTTGTTTTGGATTTGAATAAAAATTAAGGCCTTATTATAGTATTTTTTGCTGGTACTTACTCTTTGCTAGGGTAATTAACATGAAAAATATTTGATAAATTTCCTATTTTAAAAAGAAGAAATTGCATACATAAATAGGGCTGTGTTTGTCTGTTAGCTTCTTCCCAGGTCACCTAGTTTTCCCCTGATAAAAACTAATTTGATCAACAGAGTTTGCTGCTCAAACGAAGAACTTCGGAAAGGAAAGAGGTTATTAAAGGACAAAATAAGCCGAAAGGAGTTAGGACCAAGAATATCAAATGCTCTAAATATGAATGGAGATCACTCTGTTGACTGATCTTACTACCTGCTGAAAATTAGCATCCAGTCACTCCCATGGAAGATGTGGATAGGTAAGTGTGTTAGAGTCTGAGACAAATGCAAATGGACACAACCAAGACCAAAGCATTCAAAGACCAATAGCCAAAAAATCTAGAGGAAGGAATTTCACCAGAATTATGAGTAGACCTTAGAAAGCAGAGCACACATGAGATTATTTCTTTGCATTGAACATTTGTTTCTCATACCTGCTTTGACATAGTGGTATTGGTAACTTCAGTCATGTTGAAGGAAAACAAGGTCATGGGACAAAGGAACAGAGTCTTGGGATCGGTATTGTGGTAAACTGAGTCACAGATTAAAATAAATCCCAAAGATTAATGGGAAATAAAAATTGGCACAATTATTACCTATGTGAGCTACTTTGGGTTTTCTCTGCTTTTTCTTGGCAAATATATCAGGATCCTTATGTTTTATGAGATGACATTCCAAGGGGAAATCTCTTCATTGTGGAGACCCAGGGATAGGTCATTTATTTTGTACTACATCCTCCCCCTTTGCTGAGAAATGATCAGATAAAAATGCCGGAGCTACTTTTTTGGAGTGAACTGGAACATATGATGCCTGATTGACAAAAAGCAGCAATGGCACACTATGATGAAGGCCTAATCAATTAGACTTGGTGGCTAATAGGGTCAGCCTTTCTGCATTTCCCTCTCTCTTAGATTTCTGCTTTAGAGATTTACTTTAATTCTTTTCAGATTTCTATTGCATGCAGTAGAAATATGCCTTAAGCGTTCTTCTTCATTTTGTTCCTCCAATATGTTGTATGCTAGCTTCACCCTGTGAGAAGTAGGTCTGGCACTTCTGAGGTGGGTTACTCAAAGTGTAGTGAGAATGTCTTCTGTTATTTCTTGATCTCAGTCAAGGGTTCTCCTTCACCATGCACAGTGTGCCGTTTGCAAAATGCACGTCAAATAACCATCCATCACTTTGCCTCATTCTAGCATTGCACCACTTTAATTCTTCTCCTCTAGGTAAATGGAAATGATGATCTACCTGAGATCATAATCATTGCTGTTCAGTACTTGGCCTCCTGCAAAGGTCCATGCAAGCACACAGACTTTTTCTAAGACGCCACTGAGCAGATATCAGATGGAGCACCCTCCCCCATCACCTTCTCACTACTGAAAAACTTAATAACTAGGTATTGTTCAGCGAGTCATTCAAGCAAGTAGAGTGGAATTCTACCTGTTTCCCAAGGTAGAATATCTGCTAAGCTATTGCAAAGACTGTGAGCATTCATAACTCTTTCTAAAGGGCTCATGGCTAGGAGGCTAAAGTAAATGCAAACCCAGAGTGAAAGCTTCGTAACTTCCTGTGTTTGTCTGAAATCAAGCACAAATTAAATTAGCATGCAAAACAGAGTGCAACAAATAGACTCCTCCTTTCTAGTGGCATTTTTAATATTATTATTATTTTACCATTATCAAGGAAGAGATGCCCTGAAAACAGATCAGAAACACAAGGAGCTGAAAACTTTAATCATGACACACAGTTCAATAAGTGATAGCATAAAAGATTTTTTAAAACATTGGTTGTAATTTCTACTAGGTGTCACAACTCAGTGAACCATTAAAAGTGAACCAGCTCACTGAACCGAACTGAACTGAACAGATGGAATTCCACCCTTACTATGCTTGAAAGACTTCACGAACAATACAAAGTCTTCTTTTAAGTCCCCTCCTCTGAGCTGCTTACCTCACTAATGCAAACACGTGGGGACCTCAGGACAGAAACATGGCCCCTTGGCTTTTTGTTCGGTTGTGCCGTGCTACTCTTCATGCGGAAGGGAAGGCTGACCATTTTGAATATCTCAGAGCCACCCTCATCCTTTTCAAAGTCCCAGAGTTATTTTTCATATATCCCCAAATGTGTTAAATCGAGAGTATTTTGTTCTCTCTTCATTTTACCCTAAGTTGTAATTCATTTTAATCCTTCCAGATACACCTTAAAAGATTTTTTTTTTTTTGGTTAAAAATGGGCCTAAACAACATGGACTAGTGTTATTCTCTTTGCTTCTTTGTTATTTAGTTTTTATTTTCTTTTTGGGAGTGTAGATAATGTTAGACGAGACAATTTCAGTCCTTTTTTGGCTTCTGAAATCCGGAGAGCATAAGGAAAGTAAATCAACATAGAGGGTTATTGATATACATTATTTACTTGTTTGTGGATGTGCAAAAGTTTTAGAGGCTCCAAAGTTCAAAGGCTGCTTTTCACCAATGTATTAAACAGTAAGCCAATTAATTAATTAATTCAATAAACATTTATGAGGGCTAGCTGGTACCAGGCAATATGTCAAACATTGTGTGAGATCTAAAAAGGAGTGGAATTCAAGTCGCTACTTTCAAGGAGATTATAATTGTTAGGAGAGATAGACAGATAATTATGTTTTCAAAAAATTCATGCAATTGAAGTGATTTCTGTGTCCCCTCCTGCTCACCTTCCTGTTTGCCCTGTGACTGGTGCCATGTTTTGTTGACATGTGAGCAACATGTCAATAGTTTGAGTTTTGAAGTTTTTCAGTATGCTTATTTTCAAGGCATATACTTTATAAAGCATCCTTAAATTAAAAATGCCACTAGAAAGGAGGAGGAGTCTGATGTTATATCTTTGAAAATCAGACCATTTCTTCAAAGCCTGTTCTAACAGGGCTTAGGAGACAATGGGCCAGAGATAAAGCCAGAACAGCCAGGACTAGGAGTTTGATTTGCACAAAGGATGCCAGCAGGTGGATCATTGATTAATTCCAGAGGGGTCAGCTGAGGGAGAAACTAGCAAATAAGAGGCCCAGAGTCCAGGAGACAGGCATCAGGGATCAGATACCGAGGTTAGAATTCTGGAACACACAAGGTCAGGGGAGTGAAAAGAAGTTTTAAGCAACACAGGGTCAGGAGTCCAGGTCAAAATCCCTTAACAACAAGGGATTATAAGTCACTCAAAGGATATGAATAACAGGCCCAGGCTGTAGTTAGAGAGCAGAGTTTGATGCTGGGTGAAAACTCCTTCGGCCTGTGGCTCCCAACCTGTCCCATGGTTCTGAACAAAGGGCAGAGCTGGCCTCAGGGACAGAAGTGTCTGCCCGCAAGTGGGCATGTTTTGGGTCACATGAAAGAAAGGGCAGAGAATTTGTGAAAACATTAAATACGGTACTTGGAAACTATTTCTTAATCTGGGTTTCTGAGTTTATAATATTCTTTAGGGTTAAATCTGCTGCTTCAATTTTAGGCACTAAAATATAGCACAAAAGCCCAGTGTTTAGCATGTGTAGATTTGAGTTTCCGTCTACATTCTGCTACTTATTAGCTGCGTAAGGTTTTTCTTTCCTTTTTTTTTTCTTTTTTAACAGCCCAAAACTAACGCACAGCAAAAGTTCATGCTCCAAGGGGGCGAGCCTGAACATTTTCCAAAGGAGGAGAAGCCTGCATGAAGTTCTTAACCTCTCAAAGGGATTGCTTCTTCAGTTGTAAAATGAGAATGACAATACTTATCTCTGAGTCCAAAGTACTCAGCATCTGTAAGTACTAGATGTAAAATTGTTGGTTGCAGGGCGGGCCACGGTGGCTCAGCAGGCAGACTTCTCGCCTGCCATGCCGGAGACCCAGGTTCGATTTCTGGTGCCAGCCCAAGCAAAAGAAAAAAAATTGTTGGTTGTAGACATTAGAATTATTATTATCACTATTTCAGACTTGGATTTTGTATTCAGAAATTTACTCAACCAATTTTTCCTTTATGAATGCAAATATTAAATTTTACAGAGTAAACAACTTGGCTATTCCAGTTGATATTTTTTAACAGGATAACTTGACCTTCTTCCAATAAATCCTTTGATTATTTTGCTTATTAGGTCTGATAAGCAGCAATAACAAAAGCCCATGAGGAAATAAATTTTTAATTCCTACAGAAAATATGCCTAGGCTTACTTTCAGAGATATCCATATAGTAACATGGATTGAGACACCAGGAGACAGGATGTCCAATGAAGTAAATCTAAACCCTTCTTTGTCTTGTTCTAAGTGTGGTATACCACAGGGTAAAAGGCTACTGTTGTTACTACCCTATGAAAATGAGTTCCTTGGAAAACAAGTTAGCAAGGGTTTCTTTTGTTTGTTGGAACACATATGTAGCAGGACTTAAACCCAATGTACTCAACTGTGGAATGGTCTAGAATGCATTTTAATTTAATTTCTATTTTCAGTACTCCCCATGAGTTGCAATGCAATAAACAACCACAGGGGGAAGACTTTTGAAACAGAAACTGATGGATGCCATTAAAAGGAAAAAGAGAATACGTTTTCTTCCCCTCTACATTGGGTTTCAACAGCATTTTATTCAAAACATTAAGATATCATTACACACAGAGCAGGATCTTTGTTTTCTAGCCTGGTATTGAGTCTGGATTACGATAGGTCCTTGATAAATATTTCAAATGGATTTTTCTCTCTTTCTGCCATATAAGCTTGCATTTTGATTCTTGATGCTTACTCCCTCTGCCTCTTGATCATCAGCCACTATGATTCACACCCATTTCTAACCCCAGTTCATTTGCGTTGCCTATATGTTGGTGTCACATGGAGTTCGGGATGCAACTTAGATGCGGGGGGACAGGGAGGCCATTGTCCTAAGAGCCACCGTCATTCTGTGGTTAGTGTTACAAATAGACAAAAGTCATTCTTCTATAGATTGTGTCAGACTGAGAATTTTATGCTTTCACATAGGGGACATATAGTGGTGTGGACGCTTTCTCAGTGCTTGATATGATTTAGCAGTATCTTGATAATTGTAGAGTCTCCTAACCCCATGGGCTGTAGACGGGGGACAAAGTAGTGGGAAGGCTATGTTCAAGTTCTGTGGAGCCATTGAAAGGCCTAAGAGTGGACAGAGGCCCAGGAAGGAAGGAGACAATTGTATCATGCTCAAGCCACACTCTGCTACTCAAAATTCCTTCCCCAATATACCCTACAGATTTACTGTACAATTGTCCCATACTGTTTCTTCTGGAATGCTCATCTCTAACACCCTCATTTCCTCCCTTCAAGTTTATGTGTTGCCTCTTTTGTGGCACTTTCTCAAACATCCATTTGCTCTGGCACTGAAACAGATTTAATTGCACTTTTCTCTGTACTTCCAAAGCAGTTGTTTATGAATCTTTCTCTTCCATTCACCTGTGAATCTCTTTACAGGAGGTTCTATCTAATCTTAGTCATCTTTGAAGGCAGAGTAAGTTAGTGATTCAGGATATGGACTCTGGAAGTGGGGGTCTGGGTAAAACTTCCTCTTCTCCCACTTACTAGCTATATGATAAGGGAAAAGAGGCTTAACTTCTCTAAGCCTTAGTTTTATCATCTGTAAAATGGCTGTTTGCTATTATATAGGGATTGCTTTGAGAATAAAAAGAAAAATCCACACAAAGCACTTGGTGTAGAGTAAGGCCTGATGACTGTGAGCCATGCTTGACTGTACTGTTTTGTACAACTAGTGCTTATGACAGTGTCTGGCTCATAGCAGGATCTCAAAACAGGTATTGTTTCATTTGGCTGTGTCATCCTTAAATCACATGGCAAAATATATAGACATGGCTTTAGGGGTGCACGGGTGGTTCAGTGGGTTCGATTCCCGGACCATGCACCTAAAAATATGAAAGCTTATACATTTCTTTCAGTGCAGGATGGGAAAGACAGAGTCTTCAACTGTGATAAGGGAAGGAGATGGAAATTGAACCACTACAACCTGAATACGTTTTTAACACTGCCAAGAATACTACCATGATAAGAGATTGGGAAGGTACAGAGCCTTGGTTCCAACTTCTGGATGGCTTCTCATTCACTATAAGAATCAGA
Organism: Tamandua tetradactyla; assembly: GCF_023851605.1. Lineage (NCBI taxonomy): Eukaryota > Metazoa > Chordata > Mammalia > Pilosa > Myrmecophagidae > Tamandua > Tamandua tetradactyla. Next base: position 50,384,017 of record NC_135344.1, on the reverse strand, counting down.
AAACATCCTCTTCTTCTTCTGTAGCTCAGTTTCAATATCCACAAAACGCCTATTGTTGTGTTAACTTGTCTTCTCTAAGTGTAAAAAAACTGGACACAACAACACTCATAACATTTGTATTATAAGGTTCCTTTTGTGTTTATAGCAGGGAAACTGAGATACAAAACTGGTGGCTTGATCAAGGTCACAGTCAGTGGCAGAACCAAATTAAAATTCATGTTCCCAGAGTCCTTTCCATGCCATTGCTTCACCTACTGACCCATGTTGCTCTACCAAGAAGTATTTCTGATTAAGTGAACTTTCAGGTTTCAATAACACAAAACCTTGGCAAGGACTTTAGGCAATAATCTTATTTCATATAGTCCAGTATATTTAGGCAAGAACTAAATGTTTCATATATATATGTTATCATAATTGCCTTATACAGGTCAACATTGAAAAAAATGTTCAGTTTTCAACACTGAACCAAGAACACAAGAGCTTAATAGATTTTCTATTTGAAAAACAAGGTGGGCAAAAGAAAATGGGGACCGATGCCTTCTTGGTAGATTATGTGGTCTTTAACAGGAACCCTAGTCCTTTTTGTTTACCCTTGTCATCATTTGTTCAATGAGTATTGATGAATAATGAATGAATGGATGAATATATGGCAGCCTCAATATTTCAGGGGGTAGTAGAATAGCTTTCTCTGCCCGTTATAAACTTGGTGCAAGACTTTACTAATATTAAAGCCAGAGATGTTTTCCTTCACCCACAATGTTTGTTTTTAAGACATGTATATGTAATGGGATGTTTAAATTTAGGTTTTGACCAAAGTTTCATGATTTAATAGATGCTGCACACCAAAGTGAGGTGCTGGATCAGAATGAACATTTTTTAAAGCTGGAGGTTAGAAACTGGTTTCACAACTTCGGGGAGCGACACCAAGGGAACACTAACCTAAATGGGGGATATAAAAGTGTTAAGAGACTGGAAAGGGAGAGCATTTTTGAGGACCAATTCTCTGGGAAAGCTGCATGGAGAGCGTCAACTTTCCCTGACAGAGGAGGGCAGGGGACATGCATGCCCTCACTCAGGCAAAGTAAGGGAGAACTTCATGGCTTGCTTGGAGAGCTTGCTGTCCTCTTTTGAGTGTGGGCCCTGGGTGGACTGAGTCTGACTACAGTGGAGGAAACTGAACAGCAGAAGAGATAGGTTGGAAAGCTGGTTTGGCAACTAAGCAGAGGTGAGTCACAGCTGCATCCAGAAAGTAGCTGTTTTCCCTGACAAGAGTTTGGAAAGACAAAAACCCAGGAACCAGGGAAGAACCTGATGTAAGCCTGAAGCCCTTTTCTGTCCTGACAAAGAAGTTGGCCTGGAAGAGAACTAAGGGTAAAGGTTGGGAAGGCTGGGACACGGGGATGCGCAGAAGGAAGAGCAAACCAGACTTATAACAGCTAGAGGAGACCAGCAAGGTAATTACCAACATACCTATGAAAACCTACGTGAAAGAAAGTATCAGCTTAAACACCTTCCATGCCCAGATAGCATAAAGTCAGCTTTTACTTTTATCGATTCATGGAAGAAACATCCCTTGCCACCTTTCCTCTCTTTACTTTTCATCTTCCTACCCAGAAGGGGTTAGAAACTAGGGCTAAAGCATTGGGTGGAAAGTTGAAGAGCTAGGCTGGAAAAAAGAAAAGCCAAGTGCTTTTCCTCCAGGTAGCAGGCAGCTCGCCTGAAAAATGGCCCTGCTGGTGGGATGGAGTTTTAACTCTAAATCAAGTTCAGAATTTTTACTATTACCAGTGATGGTCATCTGACTATTGGTTTGAGACTGTTTTGAACCTAGAATAAACCTGAAACTACTTATGACTAAACAGCGAACACAACGTGAAGGGTCCTGCTGGCTAGTGCGTCTAGTGTCAGGGGATAACATCCCCCATTGTGAACATTTTAAAGGGGAAGGGGAGACCAAAATAAAACTACCTTCTGTTGATATTTCATGAGCTGATATTGGTCAAAACAGCAGACTTCTAAGTTTCTCTTGCTTTCATTGTACACAGCCTTTTGTAAACCTGGGCAAAGCTCTGCCATTAAAAATATACAAATGTGGTAGCATTTGAGACTTACCTCCGTGCATCCATGGTGTTCTGTCTGCTTTTTAGGTGGTACAGACCCGAGGAGGCTGCCATGGTTCACCAGACCCAGTTCTCTGGGAGCCAGATTGGTAAGAACATGTCAGTCTGGCCAGCAGAAAGCTGAAGGAGACCTAGAAATGGTTTGGTCTAATGTCAGCATCGCCTTTGTTATACACTGAGAGAGAAATGACAGCCCACTGCTAATATGTCGTACTTATTTTGTATTTTAGAGTTTTCTTATACTGGATCAGCATTCCCTGACTGGGAAAAAGCCCTTCCTAGAATGCAGTTACTTTGCATATTTTATTCTCTTGGGATCTCTCAAGGCTAAATCAACAATTCCCATCTTTTCCATTGACCCCACCAGATTTTAAGAGTTGACCTAGCAATGGGAATATTACTATCCTGGTGGTAGAACAAAATGAGAGGGAAGAATTAATGTCTGGCCTTCTGTTGACCATAGAAATGAAGGAGGATAAAGGGAGAGGAGGTGACACTTACTGAGCATGTATCCAGTCCCAGATGCTATTCTGGGGAATTCCCCATGACTGATCTGACAGAGAACAACAGCTCTGTTAAAGCTGGTGTTGCTGTACCCTCTGCATAGACAAAGAAATGAGAGAAGTGACTTGCTAAGCATCATGAATTCAGGCCCATTCTCCAAATTCTTGGCTCTTTCTTCAATTCCATATTGCTTTGTCTGAAGCAACATTTTAAATACATTTTTGAACCTAATCTCCAGAATCTAATCCCATATCAAAGCTGATAGTATTTTTAAATAAGTACATTTTTTTGTGATTCCTATAACTACATTTTTATGAGACTGCATTGACTTCTATGATTAGAATTGAGTATCAGGATAGAGAATGTCATATGTTCTTTCTCAGCACTGTACACCTTTCCATCATAGTGTACGATGATTGATTCCAATCAACTTTTTTTTTTTAACTCATTCCACATTTCCAGTATTTTTATACTTCTATTACCATTCACAAATATTCCTCAGAAGTGTGTTCCAATCTGGTGATATTATCATAACTTTCCCCTAGGGGTTTATTAGCTTCCACGTTACAGTATTCATTTCACCTACTTTCATTGCCTTGGACTAAGTCCAGAATAGCCCCTGGTCCTGTTGATTGCTTTACAAGCTGTGTGAGGGAACATTTTTGCAATGCACTCAGAGACAAGCATCCATCTGACTTCACTCCTGTGATCAGTCATTGTCAGAGGATCAAAATTGCATCATATTGACTACTGTTATTTCTCTAATGCACCCATTTTTTTTTCATGCTCATTGCCTAGTTTTCTATTATAGGAAAACATAACATCCCACATTAATATTTGTTTTTACGGATTTGCTTTTACTTTCTTTTTCTTTCTTCTTCTTTTTTTTTTTTTTTGGAAGGTTGGCTTTCTCTGTTTAAACAAAACAAGTGGACAAAGAACCCAACTTGAGCCCATGTGGTATTTACCAATATTCTGACATATCTCTGGAGGTAGGGCTGCTAGAAATCAGACCTTCTAGAATAAAATAGCTTCTTAGGGAAGGGCTCTTAAGAGGTTCAAGGGTACAGGGTGTATTCCTAGTGAGAGGGGAGAATCTGAGTACAACATGGTGCTTGTCTAGTAACCAGATGACTGGTTACTAGAACTTAAACCCGAGGGCTTAGGGTGAAGAATATAGAAAACAGAGACAAAGTGAAAGTAAAAAAGAGCAATTTCTCTATCTCTGAGATGTAGTAAAGTCACAAGGTATAAGCAGCAATGACATCCGTAGCCGCAGTGCTGACTCTACTGGTGAAGGAAGAAGTATTGTGCTGGCCAACAAATGGCATGCTAGAGGTCGTACGAGAGGTGAGTTTGGCAGTGGTGGCACTGGCAATGAACAGTGTCAATGGTTTCCTGTTACAGTCCTTGATGTTGGGCTTTGGGAGCATTGTGCTGTATACAGGCATGGACAGCAGTGATGGCAGAGCTTCCGCCAGCAGCAGTGAAGCCTGGGAGGCAACACCATTATGAGTCTTTGAGATAGGGAGGGAATTGTACATCCAAGTTGTGCACCCCATTGGGTTCTATCTGGTGATTTCCAGAAGTATTTGAGGGGGAGATTGAAATTACTGATTTCAGGCAGCAAGGGAGCCAGACAAATTCTGTTTTCAAGGCTTTATGACGATTTTCTTAGCCCCTGGCTGATGTGGCCTGAAAAACACAAAAAATGATAAGAATCCTTTCAACAACAACACTATGTGTGAAGCTTTGGTTCATTCTTCACAACAGTTCTCTCGGGTGTTACTTTTATTATGCCCATTTTATATATCATGAAACTGAGGTACAGAGAAATTAAGTAACTTCCCCAAGATCATATAACTAGTAGGTGCTGAGCTGTGATGCAAACTCAGCAAGTCTAGCGCCATAGGCCATGCTTTTTAGCCATCATATGACATTGTGAAACCTCGTTACTTTAGTTTCAAGTAAATGCAATTTTTCAAAGATTGCAAAAGGCCTGATGAAATTTTATTTCACTCCATTAAGGAACAACACTAAAAAAATAAATTAATTAACAAAAATATCTTTAATATGAATTAAAACTATGTTCCAGATTTTACTATTTCTCTTAGTCTGCCATTTATCTTGCATTTTTGCTTGCCTTTGTCTTGCATTTTTCTTTCTTTTCTAGTTGTCATTACCCTAGACCAGACCCTTATCACATTATAGATAAACAATTACAGTGGGATCCCAACGGGATCCCATAACTCCTGTCTCTCACTTCTCTGATTCATTTAACATACTGCATTAGACAACCATTACTAAATGTATTTGTAACCTACCCAAAGTCATTTATTGGTTCTAGATACTTATAAAATAAATTCTATATTCTTTAATCTGCAGTATGAGGCTACTTATGTAAACATGTATCCATACAATATCCTCCCCATGCTTTTCCTTATTTTAAAATACCCTTCTAGGGCGGGCCACAGTGGCTCAGCAGGCAAGAATGCTTTCCTGCCATGCCAGAGGACCCAGGTTTGATTCCCGGTGCCAGCCCTTGTAAAAAAAAAAAAATACCCTTCTAAACACTTTATTCTCCCCTCAATAGCAGCCTGCAAACATACCTTTGTTATTATTCATCTGTTAAATTATAGAAATTACACTAGTTCTCTAAGACCATGTTCAAACCTCACACCTCTCATAAAACACCACTTGACCAGGACCCCCTGGCGTATACGTATTCATGTGAATTATATAAAACCTCCTCTTCAGTCTGAAGCAGGTCCATCTCAGAGTAGAGAGCTTGGTGAGTGGAGCTGGGGTTGGATTTCAGCTGCCCTCATCCCTGCCCCCCCTGCCCCACTCTTTGAGTACAAAAATGTACCTCTTAAGTGGCAGCCCTTCCTCCACCACCTCCTATGGTGAGGTCACCCGGCACCAGATTTCTTTTATTTATTTATTTAGCTTTTACATGGGCAGGCACCGGGAATCGAACCCGCGTCTCTGGCATGGCAGGCGAGAATTCTGCCTGCTGAGCCACCGTGGCCCGCCGTGTGCCAGATTTCTAAAACAATGACTGTCTCTACAATTTAGTAGATGATTAATCATGTATTGCCTGGTGAATCTCTTCAATTGTGGGATAATTGTTTTAAAAAATTCTGTTATCAATATATTTTATTTCTAATGTGTTACTTATTGTCTTAACTCCTCAGAAATCTCCCTCTTGAAGGGAAGGTTAATGTATTCTACTTCTCTGTGATGCTCAGAAGGCACAACGCAGCGTCTTGCATTGTAGGAACTGAAATAACGTTGATTTTACTTGAATTGTTTTTTTAGGCAAATAAACACAGCTGATTACAGATAAAGCATGAATTTGTCAAAATTAATGATAAAAAATTGGTTGTCCATTAATTGGTTGGAAAGGATAACGTTTATTTTTATACCAACCCACACATGCATACACACAAAGAGCACACCCCAGATGTGATATGATTATGCTTTACCTTTGCTTTTATTATATAACTTTTTACAATTTGGAATTGTACAAATGGAGAGAATTATTCTTATACACTGATTTACATTGAATGTTATATAAACCTTCATTATAGCTCACTTTGTCAGCATAATTATTTTGCCAGCAACTATTGATAAATACAAAGTACTTTAAGGTTAATAAAGATGGAAACATTTCAGTTTCTGCCTTCAACGGGTTTTAATTCTAAATGGGATAAAACATTCATGAGCAAATACAAGGTTAATAAGACAGCTGTTGTTAGTTCTGTAAAAGCGGTGTAGGAAATGTGAATTAGGGGGTTAGAGGAGCCGCGATGCATTAGCCCTGGGGCCCACCTTTGCACTAGGGCAGATTTGATGAGCCATCATGTTGATGTGAAAGTAGTAGTCCAGGCAGAGTTAAGGTGTGGGAAAAAGTCAAGCTGAAAATATATTCTTGGAATTGTACGACTTCGTTTGGTACATCCTGTCTTTTGTGCACGCATTTCTCAATGAGGCTCTGTTCTCCCGATCACTGAGTAATGATTTATGAGGTATGCCTAAGGTGGATTCTCACAGCTTTGTCTATTTTCGTTCCAAGCCATAATATCTGTAAAATTAGAGGTTTTACGTGCTAGTTAAATGTTTTCTAACATTCATTAGGCTCTAGGAAGAATATCTCCAGTTGGAAAGAGATGGCTATAATGGTGACATGGAAGTTTCCCTTGAGAATTTCTCATTTGAGCCAATTTTCTCACCATCTTAGCCAGATTTTGGAGCATGTTGAGTCTCCTTTCTGTAATATACTGAGAAAAAAAAACCCGAATTTTATATTTTCCATTCATCTCAGCACAACGAAAGGATGCTGGAATTTTCTAAAAGAATGTTACCTTAGAAATATATGAGTAGTATTTCTGCTTCTGGTTATGACCGACTAACTTGTTTTAGAATAATTCTCTGGCAAGAATAAATGAAAACGTTGGACAGTGTCTTAAAAATCTTTGGTTGGGGGCATTGGGAGGTACCAAGGCTGCCAAACTTGAGGTGCCATGAGTCCAGAGAGGGAAAAGTTTATCGCGGTGAGCCCAATATTTCAGGCCACGTTTCCCCTCAGTCCATTTGCTGATTCATAAGTCCTGTGCTTTTGAGGTACAAGAAGCTGAGCAGAGTTTTTGACAATTGTACAATGCTGAGGATGTGAAATTTGGAGTTTAGGAATATGAGGACAGCCAGAATTTGAGGAGTCAAGATTCTGAAGAGAAGTGACATTTGACGATTTGTGAGCATCAGCTAGAAGAGAAGCCAAGAAAAAAGCTCCTTTGGAGAGGATGAGCAGCTGAGTAGAACTTTCATCAGTCTTGTGGTCCTGGGGAAACAGTGTTAAAATTCAGGGCTCATCAAGAAAGAGGGACCTAGGAAACATGCACACCTTCAGTCGAGGCCCCTGAAGACCTTTCTCTGTGAGTAAAAGTGATCTTGGGAAAAACAGCTCCCACAAAACTGAAAATCAACTTCAATTCAGCTCAATTTAATTTGGATTAGTGTGCAGCACCCCTGTTATTACTGCTTGCCAGAAGCAAAGGGAAATCATCTCTGGAGGGAAGATGTCATTATACAGAGCCTCAAACTATCATGCACAATGTCTGGCATTCAATAAAAAAATTGCCAAGAGATAAGATACCAGGAGGAAACACCAACTTACAGAAAACCAAGAGAAAACAATAAACAATAGAAAGAGAATAACAGGCGAGCCCGATAATGGAATTATAGGACATGGGTGGTAATAAAAATGTGATTAATAATACCATGAAAATGCCAATCAAAAACAAAATAAAAGCTGGAGCCACTACACTAGCGCTTTAAGATAAAAACTACTAGGGGTAAATAGTGCTGAGAGGGTCAATCCATCAGGGAGATATAATAGCTCTAAATTTGAATGCATCCAATAGCAAAGCCTAAAAGTATGTAAAGCTAGCTTGACAGAATTAAAAGGAGGAATTGACCAGTCTATAATTATAATAATAGATTTCAACAAACCTCTTTTTAAAACTAAGAGAACAAGTATGCAAAAAATTTAGTGACATAGTAAGTTTGATTAATATTCTTAAGCTCATCGACTTATATAGAATACAGCTCACAGCAACTCCAGAATACATATTTAAGAGTATGTGGAACATTTAACCAAATTGAACATATGTCGTGCAACAAAGCAAACCTCAATTAATCTGAAAGCTTTGAAAACAAATACACAAATTCTCTGACTAAAGTGGATTTGAGCTTAAAAGCAATAACAAAAGGATAAGAAAATCTCCAGTTGTTTAGAAATTAAGACATTCTCTTTTACAATGCACAAGTAAATAATCAAAATGGAAATTAGAAAATATTTTGAACTTAATGATTATAAACAAATTATATATCAAAATTTGTGGGCTGCTGCTAAAGCTGTGGTGAAGGAAACACAGTCTTGATTCTATGTATTAGAAAAGAAGAAAGGTGGCAAATCAATGATCTAAGGATCTAGTTAAGATGATAGGAAATACTTGGTAAACCAAATACAAAGCAATAATAAGGAAAGTATAAGCGTGACAGGATAGAAAATAAATGTACAAATAGAAAAAAAATCTATACAGCAAAAAACTGGGTCTTTGAAAAGATGAATAAAATTGATAAAACATCAGCAAGACTGATCAAGAAAAATAAAAGAAAAAACACAAATTATCAATATCAGGAATGACAAAACAAAATACTACAGCTCCTCCAGATATTAAAAATAATAATAAAATATGTTAAGAATAACTTTAAACAAATGAATTGAAAAACTCAGATAAAATGGGCAATTCTTTGAAAAATGCAACCTAATAAACTTGACATAAGAAGCAGAAAAACGGAACAGCTGAACAATATTCTATCTATTAAATATAGTAAATCTATAGTAAACATCTTTCCATGAAGAAATGTGAGTACAAGATAGCTTTGTTAGTAAATTCTTTCAAATACAAAGAAATAACATCAGTTTTACATAAAATCTGTAGAAAGTAAAAAAGAAAAAAATCTTCCCAATTAATTGCTACTACAACAGCAATAATTCCACCAGGAATTTGTTTGGAAGAACAGGATGTCACTGTGAGACAAGAATTTCTCAAAAGGCTCTTTTTAGGGACAAAGTCTCTCCCCGTGTTTTCCTTTACTTTTTTTTTCCCCTCTACACTCATTTCTGTTGGAAACAAAACAAAACAAAGAAAACATGGTTTCTGCCTACCAGAAGCAAAACTAAATATTTTCTGGAGAAAGATAACATCATCCAGAGCTTCAAGTATCTCTATCATAGGCTGGAATAACCTTGATACCAAAACCTGACAAAATCTTTAAGGAGAGGAAAATTACAGGCCCATCTTTTTCATGATTACAAATGCAAAAATCCTAAGCTAATGATGAACAATTTAAATTCTATGACACATATCCCATTAATACATCATTACAAAATTAGTGTATTCCTGGCATGCAAGATTGATTTGATATTTTAAAAACCAATCAATTTTATTTATAACATTAACATAATAAAAGAAAATTATATTATCATTTCAATGGATTCAGAAAAAGAATCTGATAGAATTCAACAGCCATTTATGATTTAAAAACTCATACCAAACTATGACTAGAAGAAAATTTCCTTATGATTGGTAAAGAAGATCTATAAAATACTTTATCAAATATCATAATTATGGATGACTACGTGGAACACTTAAACTTCTAGTATCAGGAATATAACAATGATGAACATGATCAACATATCTATTCAACTTGGTACTGGATATTTTAGTCAGTGCAAAAAATAAATAATAGAAATATTGGAGGCAGAAAACAACACTGTCATTACTTACAGACAATGTGAGTATGCAGAAAATGCAAAATTTCAAAGATAAAATATTAGAAGAAATAAATGGATGTAGCTAGGTAATAGGCACAAGTTCAAAATAAAAAATCAGTTGTATTCCTATGTACCAGAAACTAACTATGCACTGAATCATATATTTGAATGTTAAAAAGGGAAAATTTTTGGTTGTATATATGTTATTAGAATAAATTTTTCTAAAACACAAATTTTAAAGAAAATTTACAAGAGTATCAGCAGATTCAAACACCTTGAATAAAATCTAAAGAAAGGTGTGTAAGAAATCTATATGGTAATCTATAAAACATTACTGATACATATTAAAGAACTAAATAAATGGAGAGAGATTTCATATTCAAGAATTGTAAGAGTCAATATTGTTAAATTGTCATTTTTCCTCAAATTCATTAAAAGATTTAATGTAATACTAGCTGAAATCCCAGTAGGTTTCTCTTTTTTTTCATAGAAATTGAAAGTTGATTCTCAAATGTACATGAAAGTGTGAAGATTCAAAAATAGTCAAGACACTCTTGAAGAAAGGGAACAAAATTGGAATACTCATAATGCTAGCTATCAAGAACTAATTATGCAGCTTTATAATAAGACAGTATGGTAGTGGCATAAGGATTAACTCTCAAGCTAAAGGAACAGAATAAATGCCAGAAAGAACTTTTTATGGTCTCATGATTTGTGATATTGGTGACACTGCAAAGTACCGTTAAAGAATTCCTTCCCGTAATAGTTCTAAGTCAACTGAATGTCCATAGGGGCAAAAATGAATCTGATACCTATTTAATGCCATAAACCAGTGGTTCTGATAGGGGATGATTTTGCCCCCATCTTTCCCCAGGGGACACCTGGCTGTGTCTGAAGACACTGTCTCCATTGAGCGGAGGTGCTACTGGCATCTAGGGAATAAAAGTTAGAGACGCTGCCAAACAACCTACAATGCACAGGACAGTCCCTGCTCAACACAGTTATATCCAGTCTAAAATTTCAGTAGTACTGTGATGGAGAAACCCTGTCATAAAAAAAACAAACAAGAATTAATCCCAGGAGGGTTGTAGGCTTAAACAGGAAATAAAAGCCGTTAAAGTTTCTGGAAGATAGCAAAGAAGAATATATTCATGACCTCGGAGTCAGAAAAAATTTCTTAAACAAGACACACAAACACACACACACATACACATATAAACAAAACAGTAATCATAAAGAAAAAGGTTGATAAATCAGATGACAATTGTTGATGAAAACGTATCACCAAGATAACAAAGTGTTAAGCCATAGAGTAGAAGATATTTGCAATATATATAGTCAACAAAGTATTTGTATCCAGAATATTTAAAAAGTCTGCAAATCAATGAGACAAAAGGTAGATAACCCAACAGAAAAACTGGGAAAGAAAATTAAAATGTGAAAAAGAATTAAAGTAGCACTCTAGTATATTCACACAATGGAATTTCTCACAGCATTGAAAATGTTCTATACAATAATATGAATGAATTTCTCAAAGAATATGTGACAGGACCCAGACACAAAATGTTATGTAGCATATAATTATATAAAGTTCAAAATCAGGAAAAACTAATCTATGGGTTACAAATAAGGAGAGTGATATTTCTAAGAAGAATATAGAGAAAGGGACTGAAACGGAGAGCCTGTGGAGGTCTGGGGTGCTGGTGACATTTTATTATTGTATCTGGATCGTTGCTATGCAGGTGTGTTCATTATGCAAAAATTCATTAGAAACTCACTCATGATTTGTGCACTTTTCCTGTATGCGTATTTTACATCAATGAAAATGTTTATTTTTAAAAAGTGTGAGAGTGGACTGGGGTAAGGAGAAGGTTGGTATAGAAATAAAACATGGTTGAAAATGCATATTAGCATTCGAGCTTTCAAGACACAGATTCCTGATGCTTTTCTTGTCCAAAGTATTAGAGAAATATAGTAACTCTTCTGAAATTCCCTTATCATAAAAACCTAGGTTGGCACAGGTTTTTTTCTCTTGATTCTTTCTCGCCAGGTTCCCCTAATCTCTTATTTTTTTTTTTAATATTGGGATGGGCCTGAATTAGGCAAACATTGTTTCTCCTTTCCTTTTCTCAGCTTACTCTACCCTGCCCACGGTGCTTTCTGAGTGTCCAGAGTCCCTTACAGCCTTCCCCAGCCTTTGTTCCTGAGAGCACTGTTGGCAGAGCCGGGGCACTACTACTATTGAGGGTCACAACTTGAGCAGTGAAGGAAAGCTGTGTTCACCTTTCCCAGGAGTATAACGTGGCATCTGTCTGTCGCTGCAGCGTTTGTGCTGACCAGTGTGTAAATAATGTATTTCATCAATATACATCTATATACGCACATTTATATGTAGTAAATTTACCACTAATCGGTTCATTGAGATTATTGTATCTAATTTCCTCTTTTTACTCAATAGTCATATTATTACAATTTGTTCATAGGGCTCAAATACAATGTTTTAAATTCAACAAGGGAGCTCATGAAGAGAATATAATATTTTGAAATTAGGGGAGCAACTAATTAATATTTCTTAATAAATCCAAATGAGGTGCTAGCAAAAAAAAAGAAAAAGCCGAGGGCCTATTTCAATGATCTCTAGGCTTGAATCAATTTTTGACATTATTTTTTACAAATCACAAAATTCTCTCCTTAAAATGTTACTTCTAGAATAAATGGGACAACTTTGGGGTCACAATACATTATTAACTAACAGGGATTACAGAGAGGAAAATGGAAAGAACACAGGAGGAGACTTTGCCCCTGAAAAAGCCTTTTGAGAAACTCCTGTCGCACGAATGACATACTGTTGTTTTAAACAAGTCCCGCTGGAATTATGGCTGCTGCGGTGGATATGGCAGAGAAGGACTGTCCCCCGGGATGAAATAGTACTTACACTCTGCACTGCAGAGGCCTGTGGATGCTGTGTGGAAACCTGGCACTGAGAACGGGAGGGACGAGGGACAGAGAAATAAGGAGAAATGAAAGTTAACATTTTATAAATTATACATGTCTTGTTCACTGTACTTTAAAATATGGAAGAATTCAAAAAAGACAGTATTTGAGTCTATGGGTTGAGTATGTGGGAGAAGAGCGAAGTGCATCAAGAATGTGGAAATAAGGGAAATCAGAGCCTATTCGGAGAGTCAAGCTATAAAATCAGAGCACGTGGCATGAAGCAAATGCTGTCACCTGAATGAGACTTGTCCTCACAATTGGGGACTTCCCAAGACGTGGCCTCATATGTGTACTAAGTGTACCCTGCAGGTGCTCCGAGCCCAGCCTCCTTATTTGCTGTCATGCAGTCACCTCTTACCTGACTGCCTCTCCCGAGACAGTGGGTCCACTAACAACTGTCAGCTTCATTGGTGGCTCACCTGCCAGCCTCAGCCGGTCCTCCGTCCTCAGGGAACAATCATTGTTTTTTTCTGTACCATTATTGCACAGGCTGTGCGCCAATTCCCCACAGTACAGCGTTTATAGATATTGTGTAAATTTTAATGAGGTTTTACCTGAAGTCAGATATAAAGGAATGGGTGTAAAGTAGTGAGAAGAAGCCCAGACTCATCCTCAGTAAACTTCAAGCCTGGCCCCCCTCTCTGTCCCAGGCTGCTCTGCTTGACCAGGGCCACTGGTGTCCGCCCATCTCCACATCCAGACTTCTCAGTGCCTGTGACTCTGGGGTAAATTGTCTTTAGCTCCAGAGAGAAATTGTTGTTGTTTTCTCCCACCCCATCTAAGGGTCTCCCCCTAAAGTCTGTTTTGATGCCACCCAGTTGCATTTCCAGCACCTAGCAAAGGGCCTAAAGACATAGTGGGTTCTCAATAAATATTGGTTGAATGAAAAAAAATTATTTATTAAATTCTTTACCTTGGGTCTTGACAAGTACAGTTGGATCATTTAAATTAACTAGATAATCCATTAGAAGACAGCAGGGCCCCTTGAGATTCTATGAGGATGTACTTTCTGATATACCTTATAGGTCAAATGATAGCTGTCATTTCTTTGTCCTCTTGTTATTAGGAATTTGATAACACATGTTCCCCTAATCCAGCCTTGAACTGCCACTGCCTCCTTAGTAAGTGATTTAGTGGATTTTGATCATAGGGCACAGTGTACATATTTAAAGATACTTTTGTAATTTGTCCGTCTCAGACAGTGCACCATTTCTAGTTAATTTCCTAAAGCCTTGCTTGGGTGCGCTCCCCATAGCAGCATCAGCGTCACCTAGAAGTTTGTTAGAAATGTTGAAGCTCAGGCTACACCGAAGTCTATTGAATCGTGATCTGTATTTTGACATCCCCAGGAGATCTGCATGCGGATTAAAGTTTGAGGAGCCCTTCCTTACATGTTAATGGTTCTTGTCTCCCTTGTTTCAATTGCTTATCTTGAGTGTAGCCCACATTCAAGAAGGAAGAACATTTTTTCCCATGGTTTGGGTTCCCCCCCTCAGTGTCTCTTCTCCCATGCAGATTCCACAGCACTCTTGAGCTCAGTGAGGATCCCAGCAAAGCATATTCATCTTGCCTGGTAGAGTCTGTGTGGAAGGCAAGGGTATCCTGGCCCAGCCTTCTGCCTGTAACACATCTAAAGAGACTGGAATTTATCACCATCAACCTAGCCACCTCATGCGTACCCCGTGTCTAGGCTGGTAACTGCTATTATATCTATCTCTTTGTGATTCCCTACAGCCCTTCAGAAAATTCCAGCTCCAAAATCACTTACCTAGATAAACGTAGATTCCCAGCCCCAGGTAGCATAATCTCAATGTATTCAAATTTTAAGAAGATGCCTCGATTTGGGAATGTAGAATGACTTAAATTAAGGCCCCTCCAGATCTGAACATAACATTCACTTTATTAGGTTTGTTACTTCCATCTTCCATCTTCCAACAACGGTTGGAGTTGATATATTCATGGTAGTTTAAATCCCTGGTCTGTACTTAATCTTGGGAGTATTAGAGAAGGGTTTTCATCTTGGCTATAATCTTTGTGTTCTTGTAAAACATTTATAATCGTTATATATGTGTGATATATATGTATAATGTATATAATATACAATATAATATGTATAACATATTCATATATATTTTGTGTCAACTATAATGTTTCTGTGAGTTAATATTCTTTTGAATTCCCATTTTTCACAAATACTTAGGACTATTATTTTGGGTTATATTCATAAGTTTTCTGATCATTTGAACTTTTGCTCTCCCTAGTTACATTAGATATTCTTGATTTCTTCTGGTTAACTAGAACCTTGATTTTCTTGCCCTTCCATTCTATATTAGAATAATTAAAATAACCTAAAAGGCTCTCCTTGAATTTGCAGCTGTGACTTCGACTGATATATCCCCTGGGGGATAGCGCTGTCCTTCATGTGTGTAAGGTGGACTCCTCTTTCTATCATTCTTAATGATGTTTGCATATTCATTGTGTAGGTTGCTGCATTTTCCTCGGCTGGTCTCTGCTAGGTGCTAAGTTATCTGGTCTTGAGAGCCCCAATTTTCCTGAAATTCTTATCTCTAAAAGTAAGTTCAAAATCGCTCTGACAAAGTCTATACAGTATAGCAGGTATTAACCTTGCTTACTCAAGAGTTCAGTTTGAGGAAAAAACAGTGAAAGAAGGGATATAAAACTTTTAGTATAGCTAAGTAGAAAACTTCATATGGTCTAATTTAAAAGCAAAACATTATACTTTACTCATGATGTCCTAGAAAATATACAAAAATTGAGCATGCCCATGTATATTTGAAGCATAATTATGGGAAGTATTTTTCTTGGGTATCTGTTTCATTTTGAAATCAGTAACAAAGTGTTTCTTAAAGTCTGCAGATATCAGTTATTATCACTAGTGGTTTATTAGTTTTGAGAATGCAAATGACTTTCAACATCTGTTTCTAAGGTTTCCTTTTCTGTTTCTGGTAGTTTCTGCCCTTGCGGAAATGCTGGTACTCCCCAGCCAGGTTTGATGTGCCCCTTCTCTTTGCGGAAAAGTGGGTTTTCCAGAGAAATCTTAGCTTCTGAAATGACATGATTTCCACAATTGGCTGAGCAGTGTCCCCCACCCGCTGGCTTATTACTTGTGCCCATGGCTCAAAGACTGGCCCTGATACCTAGCAGCTACGCCATTTCTAGCACTAGCAGTTTTTCTTTTTCTTTTCCCCTTTTTCCTATGAATTTTTTAGCAACTCAAAGTTTTGAAGGCCGGACTTCAACAATAATAATCTTCTGTGGTATGTCCTGGAAGACTGCAGAATAGCACTGTGTTTGCTTCCCCAGGCTGCCATAGCAGATTACCAAAAATGAATGCCTTGAAGCAATAATTCTCTAGTTCTGGAGATTAGAAGGCTGGAATTAAGGTGTGAGCAGGCCGTGTTCTCTCTGAAGACTCTAAAAGAGGATCTTTCTTTGCTTCTTCCTAGCTCTGATAGCCCAGACATTTCGTGATTTGTGCTAGCCTAATTCCAGTCTCTGCCTCTGTTGTCACAGGGAATTCTCCCCTCTCTGTCCGTCTGTTTTTGTGTCTCTTCTTATCAGGACACCAGTCATACTGGATTAAGGGCCCACCATACTCCAATGTGACCTCATCATAACTGATTACATCTAGAAGACACTATTTCCAGATAAAGTCACATTCTGAGGTACGGAGGTGAGAACAACTTCAACATACCTTTTTGAGGGACAAAAGTCAACCCATAACAAGCATCTTCAGCATTCTCTGATTCTGAAGTAACTTTTTCAAATATGTCCACACTATTCTTGACTGTTTTCAGTCATATTTAGTCCATTTTTGTTGTTTTTAATGGGGTTTCAACTCTGTAATATTTTAATTTTTCCTTCCTTTTCCCCCCTCTTCCCTGTCCTCTCCCTGCCTTCCCCCTCTCTTCCCCCACTCCTCCTCCCTGCTTCTTCCTCCCCCTCCCCTCCCCTCCCCTCCCCTCCCCTCCCCTCCCTCTCTTCTTCTCCCCTTCTTCTTCATGTTATTACTTCTTTATTATTCTGCCAGCTCAGTTTTATTTGGTTTATAATCTCTTCTTTGAACATCTGTATCTTTTGAGTCCTTTTTTTTTAAAAAAAATAAGAAACATAATGCTATATCTAAGTTTAATTTAGATTATGGTATATTAGCAGCCTCCATTTTTTGGATTACTTTTTCGTGATTATTCTTTGTTGCCCTTTGCTTATATTCTGTTCTTCTCTTTTGTGTGTGTGCACTTTCTACGCATATGTTGCATACTGTCGTTTTTCTGATTGTTAGCTTAGGGTTGAATGGACCCTGGTTTCTGTTACAGAATAACCTAAGGAAGGCAGTTGGGGGTGGGGTGAAGGCAGGGGAGGGCAGGTAAGCATATGACGTTTGCCAACATCTGTTTGGATTTTCTTTCATAAATAACCAATTCATGTATCAGTTATAGCCATTGCGTGGGGGATGTCTCCCATCTTATTTTCAGTGTTCATGACCTTGGCTCATCGCGTTTCACCTCATGTTGTCCCATGTACTGGTGTCCGGGGTGTAGACTATAAAAATGATGGCTAAGATAATTCCTCCTAGAGTACGGTCTTCCTGCTGCTCTGTGACACATCTGTGGGATGTACCCTACTTCTTCTAGGCCACATCTCTAATATGCAAATACCTACTCGATTGGGGGTATGATTTGTCTTAATTTATTTGATATATTTATCTTAAATGAATCCATCTGTATTTATTTCCTTCTTGTATTTTGACTCAGTCTTCAGCAGGGACACTTCGTATTTTAGGTTTTGGCACTGTGACTATTTCCCTGTTTTAATAAAGATGAATTTCCCCCAATTACTTAGTAAATTTTGGTAAGTGCCTTTACTTGGCACCTTTCACCAGATCCCCAAACTGTAATTTTTAAATGAGACTTCACTGAAGTTTTAGATAAAATCACACCGAAGATCAACATATAGAATAGAGTCTCCCTCCTGAACCTGGACCGATGTTAGGGCCTTGCAGCGGGCTCCTCTAAGTGCCATTCCCAACGAGTCTCCTGGACAAGACGTGCCGTGCCAAGAAACCTTGGCAGTAAACCTTTTATAAATTGTTTTAAAATCTGTCTTACAAGTGAGTCTGTTAGAAGTTCTGGTAGCATGGTTCCACATTCCCAAGTTAGATGGTCTCCAGGACAAATGTAAAGTGGACTTTAGGACCTTGCAAGGCGTATGGCCAACTGCAGGCTGTGGCCAAAACATCAAGTACCAGTAACTGAAATCAGTCTTTCTTGGAGGCAAGTCCAGCTTCTCTGGGTGGACTGCTTCAGCAAGAAAAACCAATCTTGCCCACAACGTTAGCTAAGTTAAATTCATTTAATGACGCTATTATCACAACATAGCCTTATAAGCAACTTCAAGAAGCTTCTAAGCCTAATTTTAACCAATCACCACCCCTTGTAGAGGTCAAACTTTAGAAAATTAGATCAGAGTTGCTATTCTATTCACAATAAAAAAATAAATAATTTCTCAACCTGGGAAGTTAAATAAGTGTTTATATACAAGATTAATTCCACTTATTTAGATGAGTGGCAAATACACCCTGGGATAGGATGTTTAAGCCAAATTTTAACTAAAAACTTGAAAATAAGTTCCCAGTTTTTATAAAAATAATGTTCCTATTTTCATATAAATAGGAAGGGAACCCTCATATAGAGCATATTCCATGTACAAGGCAGTATAAGTGATTAATGCACATTATCTTGTCCTCACAACCACCTGCTTAATTATTATATTATTCTATTTTACTGATGAGGAAATTAAGACTTCAAGAGTTTGCTGCATGAATGTACAACCATGTGATGATATTATGAGTTATTGATTATATACCAAGAATGGAATGATCAAATGGTAAGAACGCTCATGTTTGTATATTGTTATGTTTAAAAATAATAATAATAATAAAAGGAACACAATCTCCCTGGTCTCAATAGTAAACTCAGCAGAGAACTCCCTTTGAAGGATGCACCCCATTGCTTGCCATCCCTCAGTTGGCATTTCCCACTAGTTCACCCAGCTCCTTAAAAACTCTCCTGCCCTCTACTTCGAGGGATTTGAGCCTTCTCTCTCTCTCTCCCTTACTGCTATAGCCTGTTGTTTCTCTCTATGACAATAGTCTTCTGGTCACTCTCTTTTCTCTAATGCATATAACTATGAACAAAGTCATCCTTGTGTGTGAAAAAAAAAGGGTTTGCTTTTTTTTAGTCAAGGTCAACACAGCTATTTTTCATGGAGCAAGAATTCCAACCTAGGTGTGACCACCCCTGAAGAAGAAAAAATGATTATTATTATCATGTCAG
Source organism: Tamandua tetradactyla (assembly GCF_023851605.1). Classification (NCBI taxonomy): domain Eukaryota; kingdom Metazoa; phylum Chordata; class Mammalia; order Pilosa; family Myrmecophagidae; genus Tamandua; species Tamandua tetradactyla. Next base: position 50,364,695 of record NC_135344.1, on the reverse strand, counting down.
TGGTTTCTAGCCAAAGACCAGTGGGAACACACCTGCAGTTGAACCATTTGGGTTTATAATTAGTTGCACCAAGGGAGAATGCACACGATGGAGAACCATTGCAGTAAGAGGACGCCTGAAAGAACCTATTATAGGAATTAGGCTTTGGGAAGGAACCTAAAAAAGCAGAGGTCCACTCTAGGTTGGATGTCATCAGAAAGTAGGAGCCATTCTATGATTCTGTATCTCAATGTCTCTTATCTATAAGGAGGGCATGCTAGATCCGAGATAAAGTTGTAATTGATAAAGAAGCAGACATCACCCATATTAGCTGAGAGAAGTGGATATTTGGTATTTTGTCGTTGGCACGGTAACTTTGCTTTTGTGTGTTTAGACAAAATTATGCTGTAGTCTTGCTTTGTGTCAAGTGTTCCTATCTGATAGTCAGATTGCATCCAACAGAAAATACATGTCCCAGCTGTGAGCATTAGGTCAGCTTGTAACAATGCTAAGGCTTAGCTTTATGTGTTAGAACAGTTCACAGATGTCAGGGCTGCTTTTTCCTTTCTAAACTAGAACTATGGTATTATGATAGAATAGTAACAGTAGTTGAGCTGTTAATTGCGGAATCAAGCATTTTTACTTTCTCTGTCCGTTGAACAGAATGGGTTTTAGGCTTTGGGTGGGTGTAAGTTTGCCGTCGAGGCACAGCAAATGTCAATTTTCATAGGGCTGTGTGAGAGAGGGAAAGAAAGTGGAGGGAGAGAGGGAGAAGCAGAGTAATACAGAGAGAATGAGAGAGTGATGCCACTTAAGACAAAAGATGTAATCTGTTGGAAGTAATATCCCAACCCAACTGTCATATTCTATTCGTTAGAAGTTAGTCACTAAGTCTGGCCCACACTTCAAGGGGAGGAGGTTAAGATCCACCTTTTGAAAGGATTATCATAGAATTTGTGGGCACATAATTTTTATTAATTAATTATAAAAATTTATTTATTTATAAATAAAATAAATTTTATTTACAAATATTCCATGTCCACCAAACATTTTCCCTTTTCCCCATCCTCTAGTAACCTATAATTTACTTTATGTTTCTGCAAATTTGCTATTTCTGGATACCTCTTATAAGTGATGTTGGACAATATTTGTTATGTTTTTTGCTTATTTCAGTGATCATGTTCTCAAGTTTTTTACAGGTTGCAGCATATCCTAGGTCTTTACTCTTTCTTAGGGTCATATAGTAGTCTATTGCATATGTGTATCATATTTTGTTTATCTACCTTATTTGTTGATAGGCATAGTTTGTTTCCATCTTTTAGCTATTGTAAATAATGCTGCTATAAAGTTTGGTGTACAACTATCTGTTTGAGACCCGGTTTTCACTTTCTTTGGGTATACACCTAGAAGTGGGATTACTGGACCATATGGTAATTCTGTATTTAACTTTTTGAGGAATCTCCATATCATTTTCCACAATTGCAGCCCCATTTTATGTTCCCATCAACAATGCCTTGGAGCTCCACTTCCTCCACATCTTCTCTACCACTTGCCAATTTCCATTTCTTTAGTAATAGCCATCCTTCTGGTTGTGAAGTATCATCTCACTGAGGCTTTGATTTGCATTTTTGTAATGGTTATTGATGTTGAACACCTTTTTTATGTGCTCTTTGGCCATTAATATATATTCTTTGAAAAAATGTCAAATCCTTTGTGGTGGACATATTTTTTAAACCATCAAAAATATATTTACTCTTTTAGTTATTATTACCCTATCAATTTTTTAAATTGTCTTTTGTTAAGACATATATCACATTCTTTATATTATCATTAATTAAAACAAGCTCTAGATTACAGAGAGAAAGAGAATAATACTTATTTAAATGGTGCAGAGGAAACAAAACACAATGTATGTTACCTAATTGAACTCATGTTAAAATTAGACAGTTATTAAAGACATTTTGGGGAATCTTGGGGGGATTTGGGGAAATATTGGGTGGAATTTAAATATGGACTGGACATTAGATGATATTAAGTAGTTATTATTAATTTTATTAGGTGTGATAATGATATTTGACCAATAATGAAAATGTCCTTTTTGCAAAGAGGTATTTACTGAATTTTTTTGGGTGAAATATAGTATTTGTAATTTATTTTTAAATGTTCAATTAAAAAAAAGGTGAAACTAATATGCCAAAAATAACATTTATCAAAACTTAGTGGTGGTTAAATGGATATTATTTTCTCTACTTTTCCGTATTTGAGTATTTTATAATAAGAGTCAAAAACAAAAAAATGGTGCAGGTGAACCTGCCAGCTGTTCCACTCAAAATGTGCATGCCAGGGAACAAGGCTAAGGCAAGAGTTTGAGCTGTATGTAGTGTAAGAGATTCTATTACCAAATGATATTGTATATGTGTGCTCTTTTATACACTGTTTACTGTATGTTTAATGCAGAAATTTGTTTACAGGATGATTTATCTGCTATTTTAGAGATTTTGAAGAACGGTTTGTACATCATCTGAATTTTGCCTACAATTACAGTGTTAGAATGGAGGCAGAAGTGAGTCTGTTTTAATAAAGGAGTTCCTCGATGCCGCCCAAAGCTGGCATGCCTTTGTGTCTGCATATTCCAGGCAATGTCAACAGAGGATTTCCTCTGGTTCTCAGCACAAATGATGCCAACCTGATGCGGTGAGTTAGGAGATGTGAAAGAGGATACCCTCCACATTGAGAGATGGTATAACATGATTCATTTCCCTAAAATCAGACAGATCCAACGTAGTAGCTTGAGTTTAGCAATGCCTGTGGCTTACATCTCCCTCATTGAAGATCTAATGTTGACCCCTTCTAGCTATAAGAGGAGATTTCCCAGGTATCAGTGTTGGACACTGACAGTTTGGGCTTGAAAGGCTGAAAATACTGGAAGAGCTGAGACTGCCTGATAGGCCTGTGATAGAGAGCGGGAGGAGGTCTGGCAGTGGGGAAACTACAACAGCAGAGGAGAGCTAGGGTCAGGAGGGAATGGAGAAGGAAAGGCGATTGCAATTGGGGAAGGAGCCAGAGACCATGGCTGAATTTAGGGTCAGAAAAATCTGTTGTCTAGATGAAGAATTAAATAGAGCAAAGACAATTGTTGCTCCAACTCCAGGTTTCACTCATAAAACAACGTGGGGTAGGTCTGCAGTTACTGAGCGGAGGAAACCTTGTGTCTAATTGATCCTTTGGAACATCTACCTGCAACGATGGAATTAAAACATGATCTGTGCAGCACTCCCGCTGAAGTGCTTCGAGCGTGCAGTGCATGGGGAGCCAATCAGATTGCGTGAGCCCTCCCACTAAGGCCACATCCAAATCCGTCATAAACATTCTCTGTAAGTCCATTGTGGAGGGACCTCATTCCATCTGTTTGTCACGATGGCCCATTTGGAGCCATGTGGATTTAAGCCCTTTAAAAATTCTTTGTCCTCAAAATCCCTCTTTTTGTGTGTCCATGTGTGAGTTTTCCCAACAAGTCTAAGATTGAAGTTTAGCTAGCCAACATTACCACTCAGCTAAGGCTTTTAAACATAGTCCCCTCCTTCTTGTTTGCGACAAAGCTGATTCCCATTTGTTTTCCAGAATGCCACGGTCACCAGATTCTTGCAGTGGCCTTGCCCACTCTGCAGCGCATGCTTGATGTTTTTATCAGTGTCTGTCAGAGACCTGGGGTTCAAACTATTGGAGGTCCAGATGACATCTGGCTTCCCAGCTCCTCCGGAATACTGGCTGCAGTGCTTATCAGTGCATTATTCATCAAAACTGATGATGCAAGGTACAACATGCTGTCTGCAGTTCAGTGTGCGAGTGGAGAGGAGTTGGCAGAAACGCCTGGTGTTCTGTGAGCAGCATGCAATCAATAGTCTGGGTGCTTGTTCACTCCATGTTGATGACTATTCCCTCTGGTACATTTCTGTATATTTTTGGGTTCACTGTACTGCCAGCTGTGCGATTTTTCTTCCTCTGCTTCTCATACCAGCCCTGATAGACGGAGCAGAAGGAACAACCTTTCAGTTTGGTGGGTGTCAAATCAAATAATCGAATGACCAAAAACAGGGCAGCAGGCACTGGCAAAAAGAGACAGTTCGAATATCGTCCAAGTGTGTGCAGTCATAAAATCAAATGAGCTGCTTAAAAAAAAAGATCAAACGAGCTGCTTTTAAATTCAGACTTTCTGCTACTTGATTCAAATTAAACACTACCAATCCTCCCCTTTGCTCCATCCCAAACGACAAACAAGTCACTGGCTTGCTGCCTCCCCATTCCCTCCTTTACGTGTGTGTGTGTTTATTTCTGTGTGTAAAGCCTGCTTCCTTTAAGGAAAGGAGGCTCTCTGTTAATGACAAATGCTTGGCTTCTACACTGAGGTGAGGAGTAAGACATGTTACTTCCCTTTCTTCCATTGATGATGTAATCAGGAATTGTGCAAGATGTTCTAGAATCAATACTGAAATTCACCTAGCTACCTCTCAGTTGAAGGAACTAATTTTGCTTGCAAGTTAAGCATTATCCGTCTCCTACAGTTTCTACAATTTGATGGTTTATTATTATTAGGAAATCAGGGCAACACTTTTTTTTTAAGAAAAAAGGAAAAATAAACATTGAAATGGGAAAAGTTAGTTTAAGTTTTCCAAATCAGCCTTAAATTTTAGTCAACTTCTCAGCAATCACCTAAGAAGAACTTTAAGATTTTTTTTTCCTGCATGGGTAGGCACTGGGACTCGAACCCAGGTCTCGGGCATGGCAGGTGAGAACTCTGCCTGCTGAGCCACCATGGCCCGCCCGAACTTTGAGGTTTTAATATTCAGTACAGGTTGGGGTTTTTAGGAGCCCATTTCAGAGGACCTACTGACCAATCAGTGAATTTTCTTGTCCGGTATGTGATTGGAAGGCTGGGTGACCAGCATGCACCCTGAGATTGGTCCCTTGTCCACTGTCCAGTAGTGCCCATCATTTGCATCAAGCCTCATGACCACTGAAGGTTGCAACCATGATCACTATAAGGAATAGCTGGGCTCCTGAGTCTCCACACCTCTTCAGCATTTAAAAAAGGGATAAAGGCGTTATTTAGTTTTAGGATGAGTGAGTCTATTTAGATGGTGTTGGGCATTGACTCATTTACCTCACAGAAGACATGCTGAAATCTTAATCCATGTTCCTGTGGGTATGAACCTTTTAATAAATGTGACCTTTTGAAGATGATATTAGTTAAGTTGTGGCCAAAGTGAATCAGGGTGTCTTTTAATCGGTGTGACTGGAGGCCTTATATAAAGAGGGAAAATAAGGATGCAGTTGGTCACAGAGAGGCACAGGAAGACACCAAAAGTCAGCATAAACCAGAAGAGAAGACGCAAGGAGAGAGACTGCCATCTGACAGGGGGCAGAGATACAAGGGACGGAACCCTAAGGATTAAAGCAGGCCAGCGCTGGAATGCTACAAATTTGGGGGAGAAAGCATGGTCTTACTGGTGCTTTGATTTTGGATTTCCTGAACTGTGAGCCAATAAGTTCCTGTTTTTGAGCCAACCAGTGTATGGTATTTGTCATAGCAGCTCTGGAAAACTAAGACAGATGGGTTTCTGGTAGTTAATGGTGCTATTTTGACACAATGAAGACTTCAAATGGAAATTCCAAGTTCTGGGACTTGTTTCGCTTGTAGCACATTCAAACATTTTGCACAGATGTGGCATCTATCTATCAACAAAATGAATCTCTCTGACCCTAGTCCCTATCCTGAAACAGCTTAAAATGGGCATATTCTATGGCATGGTGCAGCTTTGGGCAGGATTGGAATGAGAGACAATGGTTAGCTATTGAAGTCATGACATTCTATTTTGGACAGTGCTGTGGTTAAATCGTTAACTGTCTGGGTCCAAATTCTGGTTCTGCCATTTCCCAGTTCTGCTGCCTCTGACAAAGTTAGTTAACCTCGTTGTTCTTCAGTACGATTTGTGTAAAATATGAGGAATAGCATTATCCAAATCATAGGGTTAATGAGAGAAATAAACTGAGCTATACATGTAAAGGATTAACAAGCACCTGGCACCTGGTAAGAGAGCAATGAAAGGTAATCATTATTACTAATGACCTGCTAACTAAAGCTTTGTAGTATTATTTCAATTCAATTCAATTCAAGGACAGCAGAATGATTGAGCATTTAACATGTGCAAGGCACTTTCCTTGTCTTAATGGGTAAAAATATGATGGAACATGACTCTGACCAGAAGGAGCTTAGAATCAATGGGATGGAATTTGACACATAAATAGCTAACACCAATGCAAGGTATGTAAATACTAGAATAGAGGCACTAACCATGTCCTCTGAGGGCTGGGAGGAAAGAGTCCTTGATTCTTATTTGAGGTGGGTTGAGGAAATTGGGGTGATTCATTTGAGATGGCCCTGGATGTATAAATCAGAATTTAAAAAGCAGATTGGGATTATGAGAGCATTTTCTGATGACATATCATGAGTAGGGAGGTGGGGAGTTATGGGGATTGCTCGGATATTGGTGATTGGTTTGATGCACATTAAAAATCTATTTTATGTCCTTGGGAGTCTGTGTGACACTGAGGAAAGAGCATGAGTTTTGTATTGGCTCAACCTGTGACTGGATCTCAGCTGACTCTATTCTTGGCTACATGACATGGGACATCATTTTTTCCATGTATACAATGGTGACGATGACAATAATATATATCACATAGTGATGCTGTGGGCACCTACAGGAATTACATGTAAAGCACCGGGTTTACTATAGACATCAGCAACTATTTCCTTTGTGGGGCTAAGGGTAGGAGACTTAATCCCCATTTTTTTGTATAGCCCAGTTATCAGCTGAAGTTCCCCTGTGCTTGGAGATTTAGGGAAAATTTATTCAAGGCCCAAGTTCACTTTAGAGAGTGTCTATGCATCCTGGCTCTGAGCACCCTCTTCCTCTTCCTCTCCATCATGCTCTGGCCTCTTTTCCAGAAGCTGTTTCCATCCACGCAAACAAGAAGCTTAGACCCTTCTCATGGATTGACCCTACCTCAACTACCCACGCAATGAACTTAGGCTTCGTTAAAGGTTCCGGCGATGAGAGGTTTTATATCATAGTAACGAAACGAAACTAGAAATGAAATAGTCCTCTTCTTTTAAGGTACTATGCCACTCTACCACTTAGAATTTTCTCTCATCGCTTACTCTTCCCACAATAATGCTTTGTCTTCCATCTCACCACTCCAGCTATCTTCTATCTTCTCTGCTTTTGGCAATCTACAATAGTGCTCGTTTTTCACATAAAACATTTAAGATGTGTTTTTGTTCATCTCCTCATTTCTAGGCTGTGCTTGAAGTCTAGAATAAAACACTCATGATAGCAGAGCTATCTATTTGTTAATTGCTACACAGAGACCCACCAGCTTCAAAATTCTCTCTGACTCTTGAGCCCATCCACTTGCCTAGGCAGACAGAAGGCATGCAGAGAATGTATTTATGATCCTTGTATAAAAGCAATTCCCCCAGGAGTTTGGAGGGAATAAATGAGTAGATAGACTCTCTTTCTGCTGAAAAAGTATGTGAACTGTGATAATTAGAATCATTCATTCCACAATCACTGAATTCCACATTCAATTCATTTGTTGAATGTCTCTTGTGTGCCAGCCATTGTTGAAGGCACTGCAGCCAGGCCAGTGAACAGAATAGGCAAAGTTCCTCCCTCATAGCACTTGCATTCTGGGAGGAGGAGGAACAATAAATAACAACAAAATATGCAATGTGACAGTAACAGGATAAATACTGTGAAGAAAAATACAGGAGGCTTAAGGGATGAAGAGCAACTGTGGGGAGGGGAGGGTATTGTTATTAACAAAGCTTGATTTGTTTTAATCAAATTAAGCAAATTTGATTAAATTAATCAAGTTAATTTTTGGTCAAAATGATAAAAAAATGAGGAAATAACCGGATAAAATAGGACTTCAACTGGTTGAAGAGTGCGCCAGACAGAAAGAAGAGTAAATGAAAAATTGTGAGGTAAGCTTGTGCTTGACTTATTCAAAGGAGAGCAAGGAGGCCCTAGGACTGGAACTGAATGTGGGAAAGGGAGAGAAGCAGGAGATAATGTTAGAATAATAGGCAAGGGAAAGATCACGCAGAACCCTGTAGACAATGGTAAAGACCCCAGATTCTACGGTAAATGAGAAGTTGAATTTGGGGAGGGTTTTGGAGGAGAGAATGAATGGATTAGTCTTATGTTTAAAAAGGACCACTCTGGATGGGCCACGGTGGCTCAGCAGGCAGAGTTCTCGCCTGCCATGCTGGAGACCCGGATTCATATCCTGGTGCATGCCCATGCAAAAGGAAAAAAAAAAAACAAAAAAACGAAAGGACACTCTGGTTACTAAAAGGAAAATATACCCAAGATATGAAAGAAGAACCAGGAAGACCAGTTAGGAGGCTATTGAAACAATCCCATGGGGGATGATGGTGGGCTGGGCTATGGCAGTAACAGTAGAGGTGGTTAGAAATACTCCAGGAAGAGGTAGCATGATTCAACCAAGGACTAGATGCAAAAAGAAGACTCAAGAGTGATTCCTAGATTTCTGGCCACAGCAACCAAAGAATGGAGTTATCATTTACTGAACGGGGGAAAAGTGAAGAAGCAGCAAATTTGGAAGGGAAAGTCAAGAGCTCTCTTTTGAGTATATTAAGTCTCAGATGCCTTTTCCTAGCAGACATCAAATGGAGGTGTTAAGCAGGTCAACATTGTATGAGTTTAGAATTCATGGTAAAGTTTAGGGCTTGAGATTAATTTGGGAGAATACTAGTTGATATTCTAGTATTCAACTAGATGAATAGATGAAACATTATTCATGAATAATGTTAGATGAAAACATTGCATATATCGCTCAAAATTGTGGGCACATAACCCGGATTTTTGTTTTGACCTGGAGGAAAAGTTCTGTTCTGGTTTGTTTGCCTTAAACAACATCAAATACCTTGTCATGCCTAAGAGGCAAGGACCTGTAAGCAAGGCCATCTCTTTGCCTTGACCTTATGTGGGGTTGTGCAGGGAGGGATGAATAACGGCGAATATCACACATAGACCAGCACAGGAGAAGGCAGCAGGAATCAAAACTGCTCCAGAACACATCCAGAATAAACAAGCAAAACTCACCTTCCTTTATTTTGTGTTTTATATCACTGAGCAATTTGATTAAAACAAATCAGTGGGACAAAAAATGCAGTTGCGTTTCTATGGGGAAACAAAATCAATGGAAAGAATCAAGGTTGGGTAAATGTCCTATGGATACTCAGGGGAGAATGTATGTTTTCCAGAGTAAGAAGAGAGTTCTTCAAAATTAGCTGCTTCCTAAAACACAAAGTTGTTTTAAACAGGACTGGGGGTGTGGGGCATATTGACAAATAAACTGTCATGACTTGAACGGGTTTCAAAAATGTTTCTGATACCTTTTTCCCTTGATAAGATGTGGAAAACTTTCATAAAATTCTCTTGATAAAAGTAATTGGGTAAGTCATTTTGAAAGAGTATGCATCTAAACAAAATTTGGCAATACTAATGAAATAATCTGATTAGATTTCATCAATTTCAGCCCATGTAACCACACTGGAAGGGAATCAATATTTGCATATGGTAGCCAGGCTGGTGCACCACTGAACAACCCCTGTAAGGGAGAAGCAGCTGTAAGGAATGCACTTAGCCAAGAGCCTCCAGTTCTAGGTGCCTTCAGTATCTGCTTTCGCTTTCAAGTAGATGCCAAACACTTGCATGTCAGCTGCCAGCCAATGACTGAACACGGGACCGGTGTAAGGACTCAGAATTTCTGGACAGTGGGAGGCAATCTTTTTGCTGGAGCTTCCAATTGGGTTCGCCATGTCTTTCCCAGAGCTGCACCACAGTTTGCGATTTTTCCTACTCAATCCCTCTTCCTTCTCTCTTTTCTTTCACAGATGTCAGACCTACTGACTGAAAGCTTTCCCTGACTGTTTTCTCTTCCCATCCCCTTTATCTTTCACAGGCATTACCCTTAGTTAACATCTTGCTCTTCCAACCTCTGTCTTGGTGTTTGCTTCCAGGAATACTCTTACATATCACATCATTGTATCAGGAAGCCCACAGAGAAGATAGAAGAAAACAATAGTTAAATCTGGTCTATTATTTTTCATTTATTCCATTTTTTCCCTGCTTATAATAATTTTATAAAGGTATGACACATTCTGGGACATTCCATGCCTCGTCTCTCTGATTTTCAGATTTCTGCTCTCGTTAAGATAGAATCTTCTTGAGAGAAAATTTAGCATTTTTTGAATGAACACTAATATTTTTGGAAAAACCGACATGAGAATTTTTAAAATATGCACGTGATTTACATGATGAATTTTCTTTGACCACTGAAAAACTCTACACTGTTACCAACCTCTTTTTCAGTCTTCCTTGCAATCCTCTGACACCAGAATTGATTTCTACCAAATGCAAATGCTCATTCTTTACCTATAGCAGATGGAAGGAGGAATGGCTGTGATGGCGAATTTGAAAATGTTGGGGTCAAAGTTGGAATGGTCTGACAGCAGTTGAAAGCTTCCTCAAATGAGCATATTAAGATTTTTATTAACTGAGCATTTGTCAATGTACCTCACCATCCTCAACCCTTTATTTCCCATGTATGATTTCTGTACGAAGTCTATAGGAACCATTAAACTTCTTTCTTATATTTCTGCTGAGCAGAACCCCAATATGAGCTTAAGATATTAAATGTGACATCAATATAGACATGTAAAATATAAAGAACACTGAACTGTGGAGGCTGAAAGCTGCTTTCTTTCTTTGGTTTAGCGATAGCCCCATGTGTGATTTTGTCCAAGTCAGTAAAACTTTGGGAGTCTCCCTTGCCACATGTGCAGAATAAGGGGGTTGAACCATCTGCTCGCTGTGATCCCCTTCAGCTCTGAATGTGTATAATTTTATGAAACTAAAAAGGATTAATATGTTAAGCCTAAAATCATCGTCCTACACTACTTCTACTCTATAAAACAAAATACAACAAGCAAAAACCCAAATACTAAAACTTAGTTTTTCAGAAACAGTTTTTGCTTTATTCAGACCCCTTCCCCCACTTTGTGGGATGATCTGAACCAATTTCAGAGGAATCAAGAAGACCAATTTCCAAATCATCTGGAGTAATTAATTCCAGTGGTTGGAGTTAATTATGATGAGGCAATTCATAAAGTATACAGTAGAAAAAAAAGCAGCAATTGATGAGACTTCATCTGCAATGGAATTTTTTGCAAAGGCAATCTTGTGGCAATCCATTTCAGAGTTAAACATATGTGTGCTTCAATGGCGGGAAAATCGTTTATGAGGATGTCATTAGGTGTGGGGATGAATTATGTGTATATGGCTCTATGTATATTTTTACAGACATGATATATTCCTAATTTGTGTGTAACATGGGAGAACTAATGGCTACTGCAGAAACCTATAGTTTATAAACTATAGTATATTTATAAGAAATCAATTAGTAAAATGTCGTGATAGTTTGAAATAATGTTGATATCAGTATGAAAAATTAACAGGGATATATTGAGTATAAAAATGACAATTTGGGAAGCACTTTCTAATATGGATTGTAAAAATAAAGGATTTGCAATAATGCAATAAAAGACAATATGTCTGTTTTATGATTCTGATAATAAAGCACTTAGGTTCCACTTTCATGGTTTATGCTGTTATCAGAACCCCTCATATAATTAGATGGCCTTATTCTAGATAATTGCTTATATATTCTTATTGCATGGCAAAAATCCCACATGTAAAAACCTCAATATCTTAAATCTGAGAGCCGTGTTGCTAGAATAGGTCGTAAGAATCAGAAATCAAGTCCATTCACAATAAAGGAGGCAGGATTTTTGTTAACCAAGCAATAATAATAACACCAGTCCCTTCCATTTTTGCCTTTTTTTTTGTAGATCACAAATTGATTTTACTTTTGTTATCTCTCTCATTTTATTCCCTTAACATCTCGTGTGAGGTAGGGATTGTTGTCCCCATTTTATGGATGGGGAATTTTGTGCTGAGGGCTTAGGGTCCTGTTCAATGGTGATGCAGAATTCAAATACTTATCATCTCACTCTAAAATTATTCTACTCCTAACATTGGAAGTCCAACACAGACACAAGCACAAACATCTAGTTAAGAAGTATCACGAATATGGCATATTTTCCAGCATTGTTTTTAAAATCCGACTATTAAATCCATTCCTGGCCCTTCCCCAACAAACCAATTCCCAATCCCTTCTCAGCAGTGCCAGTACTTCATCTCCTACCTTGGAGCTGGCTGCCTGGGTTGTAAACCAGACTCTGTGTTAACTGGTTTTGAAACCTTAGCCTAATTTTTCATCCTTTCTGAAATGAGAAGGCTGTAGTCTTTCTCTAAATCTAAAGCATTTGATTCAAATTTTGTTACACTAAAGTTAATTTATTGCTGATGGATTGACCATGTCGTTGTCATTTATGTCATTCTATTTGAATGGTCATAGGATGCAATCAATGATTCAGACAGTTTCCTTGTAGAAGGGCAAGTTAAATAAACTTGTATGTAGTGTTTCCTTTGAAAATCTGAAATGCTTTTCTGTAAAATGTCTTATGTGAATAAGGCAAAACTTAGTCTACACTCAAGGTAAGGAAAAAGATAAAAAAAAAGAAAGCAATGAAAAATCTTCAAAATGAAATTAGCTTAACAATGTTTTAATAATTTTCTTATCCTTTACTGTTTGGAATCAGATCTACAGAAAACTTTTACATATCATGGATGGAAAAACAATCCCACCTGTCTTTTGATATTAATGTAAGCCTACTTGCTCATATGTATTATGCTAAATTATATAGTTATCTAAAAATGGTACAAATGTACTTGCAATTGAAATGTGAGTGCAGCTGAAGGATTAAAATTATCGTTAAAATGCTGGCCATACCTCCTGAAAATATGAATTTGGAATGAATTTCCAACAATGTTATAGATGCAAGCATTTGAATTTTGCTCCTGAATTTTTATAGCATTTCAGATAAGAGGTTATCAACGAAAACATTTCTGTTGTAATTGTGTATTTCAGTCCTTTCCATGTTTCTTATCTTATACACTTACAGTTTGCCCTCCTCCCCTAATAAAAAGAATCCACGTCTCAATAATAGCTATTGTTTACTAAAGACCAAGCATTTATGTATATTATTTCCTTTTATGTTCTAAACAACTTTGTAATTTAGCTATTATTATCTTCATTTTACAGATAAGGGAAATGTGCTTCGTAAGTGGTACAGCTCGTTATTTATCTGCTTCTCAAGGTAAGTTGATTTCATTAACCAGAAAGCTTCCCATACAGTTTGCAGCTTCTCCTTGCAACATTCCATGCTTCTGTGTGCTAGGACATATACACACTAGTGTGCTGGAAATTTCTCTGTAGTGGTTTTCCTGGAGCATAGCAGCATTCTAGAATTGCTCATGAGTGGATGAGTTGTCCTCAGAAATAACTGTTTCCCCTTAAGAGGAGAATCCCTTTATGGATAAGGACAGGCACCAATTTTGTAAACAGATGCATTTCTGAGTTCGTTGATGTATTATGTACTTCTGTCTATTGGCAGACTTCTCTGGGCTTCTCTTTACCCCAGCACAAGATCAAGTTTTCATGGAAAGAGGCATGACCTGGGACACTTGCCTATTTTATATAGAGAACTATAAAGATAACGATACCCTCCAGCAAATGAGGAAACCTGTGAGCTGTAAATGCCTGTGTCTCCAACTAATTCACAGAATTCCCTCCAAGGGAGGGACTTATTTTGCATTTGAACTCCAAAACACCTTTCAAGATTGTTAAACTTAACACCAGCCTGAAAATTCCAGTCATGCTGGAGATCAATTAACTGCTTCTAGTGTTCCCCTTTAAGGTGTTTGCATTTTAGAGTAAGTAATTTGGCCATTTTCACATTTGTGCCAAATAAAAACACGTTATTATTTTGTAGTACAGGAAATGCATTTACAATATTCAAACCTGTTAGAGGCTTGCACCTTTACTTTCCTGATCTACTTGTCAGAAATCATCTTTTTTTCTCTGCAGCAGTTTCAAATCTCAGTTTGTCTTTCCTCTGTGCTTGGTTTTTGTTTGTTTGTTTGTTTGTTTTTTAATTTTATTCTTTCCATTGTGTGACTGCTTGCCTCATTCCTACATTGGGATTTAAATTCTTTGAATATCTCCTTAACATTTTCGGACCTACTTTCTCATGTTGCATCAAAACTACTTATTGATTACGTCTAATTATTTGCCACTAATGTTACTATTTTAAAATAATAATCTATTATCACAACAATTGATATCCATTGTAGAACATTTATAAAATATGACAGGGTGTGAGGAGAAAATAACCACTGCAATCTTATCTCCCAGAAGAACCACTGTTACTGCATTGTGTATAGGTTCTGTTTATTTCTATGCACATTCTCATTTACAAATATTACAATTATGGCATCACACAGCATAAACTATTTGGTAACCTTTTCCCACAATGTGACATGGATGTATTTCTGTCTTCCTAGATATTCTTATTCAACCTGTGGAGACCCAGGTCTCAGACCCCTGCCTCTGAACTGAGAATAAGTTACAGCACGTAGCTGCCTACAATGACCAGGACAGAAATTAGAGGCCATCACATCCCCGTGGGGAGCAGGGGTTAGGAGGGGGAATGCACAGACGGCATCGTAAACAAAGTATTAAAACTCCCCCACTTTGATTACTGTTGATAACAAACCTCCAAACCCTTGTGTCAGGAGATCCTGCTGGACCTCTGTTCTCATACCCTTGTCCTAAATCCTTATAAGCCCTTGCACTCTCCTGCCCCGTTTGCGGAGAACTAATCTTCGTTTTCCATCTCTGGCTGCCATCTTGGAAGATCTTCTCCTGCTCCTAAATCTCAATAAAATTCATGTGTAACTCCATGCCTGACATGTCCTTTAGTCTTCGGTTGCCCTGACCCAAGCCCTCCAAGAGCTGGGTTGGAACAGATGTCATTTGTAATGATTTTATAATTTTCCATTATATAGATACACAGTTTGTTCAGCCAATTCTGTGTTGTTGAAGTTGATGTCACTGCCACATATTTTGCCATTTCAAGTAAGCCTATCATTAACAATCTTGGAGAATAAGTGTTTGGACACATCTATGGTCATTTCCTAAATGCATTTTTAGAAGGATTACTGGGACATGGCTTGTACATGATTTTAAGGCTTTAGATACATTTTTACAAAATTTCGTCCAAGGTGGGTGTGCCAATTTACATTCTCACCAGCATTGTTGATTCTTGCATTACTATTTCTTCACCATCCCTGAATTTTATAAATTTTAAAGTTAGTTTGATAAGTAGAAATTAATTTTAATCAGCATTTATTTGAAAACCTTAAAAAAATTGAACTTAAATTTTTTTTCTGGTTCATTTTTATTTGTGTATGTGTGTTTATTGTCTGTTTGTGCCTTTTACTCAGTTACTTATTGAATGTCCTGTTTTAAAGAAAAATTAATTCCTAAGAATCTTCCATATACTAAAGATAGTAAAATTCAGTCATGTTATAAATATTTTTTCTAGATTTTAAAAAAGTCTTTCAATTATGTTATTTGTTTCAGATAGTTTAAAAATATATGAAGACCCTCTTTAAAGAGTTCATTGCTTTGATGTCATAATTTTCAACACATTTCTACCCTGATATTTTGCACATTTTCAACTGCAACACATGTTTCCAGTATTTTTATGATTTTACTTTAAAAAAATTTTTATAATAGTATAATTTAAAAGAATGTTGGACATAACATTAGATTAGAAAGACAATAGAGAGAGAGGCAGAGGAATCCCTCTTATCACTGCCATCTCCAAGAGTTTCTTAAGCTGGTAGATAGAGTTTAATGGTAGAGGGGTCAAGGCCAAAGACTTGCCTTGCTAGGCCATGTGGAGAAAAGTGTCATCAGCATTTGTAGAGGAAGTGACAAGAGGGAGGTGAAAGCCTGGTGAACGGTTATTTGTTGCCTGCACCTCTGATCGTTTTCAATGCTGTGTTATCCATCAATAGATAAATGGTTGTCTTCTTATTTGGCTCATTTTACATGCCTACCATTTTGTTGACAAAACTGAATATGAAGACCATGATTTTCAAGGGCACCAGACACTCATAAGCCACCCTAGAAAAGGGAAAGAGGCCATTGACACCCAGGGATACAGAGTATCGTGCAACAGAAAACAAGATGGTACTGGGCCATGGTAAAACCCACCCTGCACATTTGTTTGTAGGTTGTGTTCCCCTTAAACATCATCAAAGGCAAGAACTGGTCTTAGTCATGATTGTGTCTTCACCGTCTGAAATGTGGTAGGCACTCAATTTTTACTGAAATCCATAAAACAATGGTGCATGAAGGGATTGTGTTCCTTTAACATCTGTCACCATATTTTCTTAATCTCTGATATCTGTTAGATAATGAGGATGGAAATTGTGGGTTACTGAAATTATATGAAACTTACTTATTTTTAAAAGGTAAAGTATAACATTGTAATTGGGATGGAGACATAATTTCAACTATGTATCTTAACCTCAACTTTAATGAGAAAAGATGAGCATATCATATTTAAATAAAGTGGAAAAAGCCAGATGAAAACAAAAATAATAATAATAGAAAATGTTTATTGAGTATCTATGAGCTACACACTATTTCATATTATTTATGATTAATAATTTATTTTTCTTCACTAATATTATTTTGGTTCACAATTAAAGCTACCAGTTTACAGACGAGCAAATGGGATATGAAGAAGTTTAGAGAGACATTTAAAAAAAAATGTAGTGACTCAGAATTTGCACTGGGAGGGTATGAGGGTAGTTCAGTGGTAGAAATCTTGCCTGCCATACAGGAAACCTGGGTTCAATTCCTGGCCCATGCACTTCCCAAACAAACAAGCAAGCAAACAAGCAAAAAACCAACCAAACAAAAATTCAACAAATGGTACTACAATAAGGGGATACTCACATAGAAAAAAAATGAAATGTGACCCCCACAATACAGCATACAAAAAAAAAATAACAAGTACTGGATACAGAAACCAAAATGGAGTAATTAATTTTACATTCAATTATTGAGTATTTGCTATGTGGCTAGAAGTTTGCTTAGTAGTAAGCAGGAACTATATTATTAAGTTGCTACAGAGAGGCACTTATGACTTGATTTGAAAGAAAATTATTATTCGATACCACCATTTGATAATCAAAAGTTTACATAGGACAAACATTTATTCCAGCAATTGACAAAAAAGTTAGTGTACATAGAATTTTAAGGAATTTACCACATGTAAAAAAATCGCATGCAAATGTAATTTAGAATATGGAAAAAAATACTCTGTTGCCATTCACAACGAGCCTCCATTATTGTTGAATTAAAAAATCAGAACAGCTAACAAACATAATTTAATGGAAGAATACAGGAAAACCAGTAATATGATAAGCAACAAATAAACCAGTACCGAAGGCACTGTACTGCCATGAAATGTTCTAGGCTGCCACACAGGAACACGGTCAATATTGACTTCGGTTTGGGGGGATATTAATGTGAGGCTGGGGGCTTTCGGTCTTCTGTGGGATTTCTGATGTTTGGGTAGCAGATAGCAGTTGAACAAAGTCTTCACCAAATTCTTTACAAATTGGAAGTTGAAAGGCGTTGACTGTCATGACTGATTTTAATATGCACAAATACCCTTTTTCTTCACTTCTGCAAGGATGTCTAAAGTCTGAGTTATACTGTAGTTCAGGGTTGAATTTTGCTGCATGAGAAAAACCAATGAAGAATGGCTTAAACGAGTCATGGTGTGTATTTTCTCTCATATAATGAAAAGTCCAGGCTGGTGCAGAGCCTCTACACATCATCAGGGACCAAGGCTTCTTCTAAATGGCTGCTCTGCTATCTTTATGGTGCAGCCATCATTTTCATACTTGAAAAGTGGCAGCCAACACTGAGATCACATAGGCAGGAAGAAAAGGAAAGATCAAAGGCAAACTAGCAAAGGAAGCAAGCCAACTAAGACTTTCCCACTCAAAAATCTTACCCAGAATCCCTATTCAGAAATTTCTGTCTATACTTCATTGGCCAGGAGTATGTCACATGCCCACCTTTAGCTACAAGGTAGGCGTTTACATGGGCACGTGGTTGGATGGGCAATAACAGTCTTGGCCTAAGGTACTAACCGGAAGAATGTGAGAATTGCAATTCAGATAAAATGTGGAGATTCTCAAAAATAAAATGTTGAGCAGAATATTAGTTACCTACTGCATTACTATATAGGGTTCTTGTATTACAGAAGGTAATGTCTCTAAGGTATTGAACAGAGTAAACGCTCAAGAAATGCTGGCTATGATTCTCTGTATTATGAAAACATTTTGGTGTCTGTGATTCCCTACTTCTGCTTCAAAAATTATATGAATACAACTCTATGTAGAGATGTTTACTTGCTACCTAAATGATTGTCCCAAGTTTAGTTTTAAGAAAGATGGCAATATTTCCTAATTATATAGCATAAAATGTCATTTATTAAGGATATTTTGGGAAGCTGTAGGAGATGAAAATGTTCTTATCATCTGGTCGCTGCCTTACCAGAATGCTTCATTTTATAATTGGTTGATTTATGAAGGTTTGTTTGAGTTAAGGTTGTGACACCCTATGTGTGAAAGACCATTTAAGAACTATTGGCTAATATAATCTCTCTCACATTCTGAAAGACTTAAATAGGAAAATAAATATAAAGGAAGCAAATTTTTAAAAACTGCTATGGCAGAAATATGGGATCATCAAATTTTAGAGCTAGAAAGATTTTAGAGGAAAAACTGAGGCTCTGAGTGAATAAGTGGATTGGAGAAGTTCACAAAGATATTATAGCATTTATCATATCTTGTCTCATGAAGTCACATCAGGCAGAACATAAACCTGTGAAAGAAATATTTCTATGTTCCATTTTTTCCAGTGCAAATGGCATTAAAACCATTGAGTTGTGATTTTCACCATAACAGTGAAAAATATAGTCTTGATTAGGTGAATTAATAAACAATAATGATATTGATATCTAGAATATAGACCTGATTTTGCATTTGTCCTCATGTGATTCTACTCCTTATTTTTCTTTCAATGAAACTGAAAGTAGAGCCTTTTCTTTCAAGAGAAAAGTCTAAAAGAATGGTTAGCTTGTGACCTCCCTTAGAATCCATGGCATTTTGCAATTGGCTCTGTAACATCAGCAGTTAATTTCACCACTCCAAACTTTGATTTTATTATCCTTAAATGGGGATAAAAATAGTACCTAACGCCTAGATTTGTTTAGAGGATTAAATGAGGGAATACATTTGAAGCCCATTCAGAACGCACATATGGTGCGGATTCTCCGTTATTATTATGAATACCAGTATTATTAGTATAAAAATTGACATTTGCCTGATATGCATAAGAGATTGTGTAGTGTTGAAAGGCCATATATTGCCATGGAAGTCCTCATGCTTTGAGAAAGTGGCCATTTTATTACTGTCTAGCCTTTCTAAAAAAATCTTATTAATTTCATGTAGAATTGATCTCTCAAGCCTATTTTTATGTGGGGATTCTCAATATGTGAGTGTTAGTAGAACACACTGTAATAGCATTCAAGAAGAGGGAAAGATACTTAGGACCACCTTAGCCTATAGATCGCTGATAAACAAACAAACAAAAAACAGCTGAAACTAACATCTGTGCCATACAAATCTTTCAAAGCCATAACAAAAGCAGCCTGATTTCATAGCCAAAGTATGAATTTCAGGTCTCTTATAAGGAAGATGTCTGAGAAATCTGATAAAGCTGGGGGCATAAGCTGAGGGCCTTGTCCTTGAACCCTGCATTGGGATGTGCCAATGAAGAGAGACTAAAAGGCAACAAAAAGTGTGCCTTGCACAATTTCCCTATTGTGGGTTGATGTGGTTTGGTAGACCTGTGCCCTTTTAATGATCCTCACCACTTTTAAATTATAGCAGAGTATATTTGAAATTGTTCACTCTGATTTATGGACAGAGAGGTAACAGAGTGAGTCAAAAAATTTCAGGCAGGACTCTCTCTAAATACCAGTTTACCGTTTCTTTTGACCACCCTGTAATTGCTAATGAGATCTTCTGCCAGTTAAGTCACGTGCCCCATGACAGATTTTCTTATATGATTTCCATTAAATGCTTTGGAATCCTGGGGCAGAAAGAAATTATGTAAATATAAGTTTTTATCACTGTTTTGTTTTTATTACTTTTTCTCCTCTGGTTTTTATTGCCTCATATAATACAGGTAAATATGGTGATCACACATTGAGATGGGGGTTTCTCTTCTAATGCCTCTGTTCTCATGCTTTGCATTCAATCCATGTTAATTTAATTATCCATGATTTCTTAGGCAAAGAGAGGAATGTAGACTCCATGCTGTCTGCAACTACTTCAGTCATTCCTTTACTGCCCGTGACACCATGTGAGATCTGCAGATGCTAAACATCTCCCCGCACCAGCTCAAACAAAAAATGTTAACCATATGCAACTCCAACCTGTTTATCCTTAAGCAATGCAAAGCCATGCAGTGCTGCAGACGGGCAGTGGGGGAGAGAACAGAGCTGACACTTCCCACAGGGTTGCTTTGTGGAAAAAAAAAAAAAGCCCAGCACAAAATCACTAATATAGGGCAGAGATAGTTGAGCTGGGCTCCTTCCTTTAAGTCTTTTCCTACTGACAAAGACAAGGTCTCCTCTGAAATTCAGCTATTCAGAGGAAGAGAATCCATGAACTGCGATGTAAAAGATTAGCCTCTGGATTTCAGATTTGGAGTCTGAGCTATTTGGGGTCTTGTGGATTCTGCAAACCTAAATACTCTTAGACATAAAACATAAACTACTGGTAGGATTAAGACATTCGTTAGGAAACAATAAGGAGTTTTAATTCATTTTAGCTCGTATTTAATTTGAATACTTTCTATAAAACATTATTTTTTGGTGTAGATCTTTTCAAAGCTCTCTTCATTTCCAAACCTGAAATTTCTGAGTACTTTCTGGAAAATCCCCAGGAGATTATTAAATACAGGAAATCAGAATTCTAAAAACAGAAAAGGATAAAAGAATATTCAAAATTATGTTAGGATGTAAAGTTGTAATCTTGGTCTCTTTTTTCCTTCAAAATGTTTGTTTATTGATGTTTTAAATTTTCTCTCCCTATGAATTATAAAGTAATATAATCATATTTGAGTATTTTGGGAAAAAGGAGAAACGTTTCACCAATCTAATACAGTTATTTTTATTTGTATATATTCACTTTAAGGCTTTGTTCCTCTGGAAATTCCTCATTCTTGTTAGACCCATTACCTAAGGGACTAAACAGATCTGATGAGACAGCCTTAGGGAATCTTCCTGTTTAACTAAACAAAGAAGCATACAAACATTAGAGACAATGAGTTCGAAATCATGAATCTGTATTTTAGTGAAAAGAAACTGCATGTTTTTTTAACATTCAATTTGTGTATTTGAACAATTTTCTGTCCTACATGAATTCATCCCTATAGATCATGGTGTGAAAGTGCCAAAGTGAATTTAAATTGAATGGGCCTCTACCTTTATCCAATTTCCAATACCTCTTAAAGGAACCCTTGCCTTTATTAGTAAGAAAAATTGAAAGAAAAGAGTTCAGCTTAACTATCTCTGTCACATATTGTTGTGATATAGTGTGATACCTCTTTTTACAGAAATTTACAAGTTGGTTCTAAAATTCCGAGGGAAATATAAGAGGCCCAGATAGCCAAAAAAGAAAAAAAAAAAAAAACTTGAAAAAGAAGAATGAAGTTGGAGGACTCACAACTCCCAATTCTATACTTACTATAAAGCTACAGTAACGTGTACAGTGTGGTACGGTTATAGCATAGACAAATAGATTAATGAAATAGAATTGAAAGTCTAGAAATAAACTCTCACATTTGTGATCAACTGACTTTCAACAAGGGTGACAAAACAATCCAGTGGAAGGAAAATTGTCTTTTAAGCAAAACATGGTAGGACAACTGGATGTCCATATACAAAAGAATTCAGCTGAACCCCTACCACACATCGTATACAAAAATTAGTTAAAATGGATTATGAACCCCAAAGTAAGTTTAAAACAATAAAATTCCTACAAGCAAACATAGGAGTAAATTCTCTTGACTGTGGCAATGGTTTCTTACGTATGACCTCAAAGGCACAAGCTACAGAAGAAAAAAAACGGATAAATTGGATGACATAAAAAATTAAGAATGTGTGTGTTTTGAAAGGAGACCACCAAGAAAGTGAAAAAAATATCTAACCCACAGAATGCGAGAAAATGTTTGTAAACCATTTATATATAGTCTGGCAGTTCCTCAAAAGTTTAAACCTTATGACCTACAAAGTCCACTTTTAGGTATAAAACTAGCAGAAATGAAAATAAGTGTTTACATAAAGTCTTGCATATGAATGTTCATAGCAGCATTGTTCATAAGAGCTTAAATGTGGAACCAACTTACATGTACAACTGATGGATGGATAAACAAAATCTGGTCCATCCATACAATGGAATATTACTTAGCCATAAAAAGGAACAGATGCTACAACGTGGATGAACCTTGAAAACATTCTAAGAAACCAATCACAAGAGGCTACATATTGTATGATCTCATTTGTATGAAATCTCCAGAATAGCCAGATCTGTAGTGACGGAAAGTAGATTAGTGGTTGTCATGGGTACGGGGTTGCTTTTTGAGGTAATGAAAAGGCTCTAAAAGTAGATAGTGATAATGACTACATTGTGCAAAATATACTAAAAACTTATGAATCGTACACTTTAATAGGGCAAATTTTATAGTATGTGAATTATATATTAGTAGAGCAAACAAAAAACCGGTAGTGTTTTCCTTATTTTCACACTGGCCCTTCCATTTGATTTATTCCAGAGTTTTGGTCAAAGTCTGTGCAGCGCTGGGGAAGTCTCCTCAAGAGGAGTGTGACAGCCTGCCATGGATTCATTCCTAAGGGTCCAAAGTTTCATTCCGCTTTGGAAATTTATCAAGACAACGTGTCAGTGTTCTTGTTTATCCCGCCTAATCACAGGTCTTAAGGGCACCCTGAGATCTTCCACATTAGTCTTTTTTAATTTTACTTTTTTAGTGATTTGAGTTCAGTCAGGGGGAAAAAAGAAAACTTTGGGATTCTCTTTCTTTCGGTGACGTGATCTTGGCATGGGCACTTCAGTGCCCGAAGCCTCAGTGAGCATTGGCTATCCTACCCAAGAGCCAGCTACAGGTTCCACGGGAAACTGATGTTAGTATTGTCTGATTTCTTGGCTCCATACTGGGTCTTCAGCCAGAGAACACACAATTTCCCATCAGGATGTTTATTTAAATGATTTTACATGGCTTTTTTAAGAGTTCAGGAGTTTGATATTTATGCAGCTAAGAAACTGACTGAAAGAATGCCCTCATTTGGAGACAAAAGCCCTTATTATTTCATAGAATGAAAAGAGGACTTCATATAAACAAGGTAAACTACTTCCCTGATGCTATGTATTAGCTCTAACTCATTAACTGAACAATCAATAGCCTGTACTTCAATCATTAAGTGATTGCACAATACTTTCAGCATGTTTGCTACATGCAATAAATGTTCATTAATAACTGCTGTGTTAAGCATATTTAATTTGGAAACAAATAAAAACAGCACATCCTCAGATCTGTTGTTTTTCAGCAGAAGTCTTAGAAAAAAATGGGAAATTTTTTAAACAAAAATTTCAGGCATTGATCAAAGAAGGTTGCTTGGCTGTATTATTTCCTTTCCCTCTGGATTACCTCTAAGGGAATAGTAAAGGGATAAAATAGAATCACAAGGTCAAAGATAAAAGAAAAGGCAATAGGAGCAGACAAAGGATTTCAGCCTATTTTGGAAAATGGCATTTGATGGGGTCATAAGGGTGGAGGATGCTAAAACCTAAGAGACTTTGCTGTGGAGAATTTTAACAAAAAGTAAGCTGATTTGTACCTTGGAACCTTTAAATGATTTATCAGTCCAGTGAAGGGCAGGGTTGAAGAATAGTGCTGGGGTGGTTGAAAATAGATGAACAAAGTCAGCCACAGGAGTTCCCTCTTCCCTACTAAGGTCAGGTGACTACCTCCGCCTTTGTCTTGACCAGGTGGAAGCTGTGAGCTGTTCTCTGAATGAACTGAAAGAGGGGGCATCAGGACTCAGGGACACGGTTCACCACCTAACAACCCTGTCTAGGGACACAGAATATGCAATCGCACTTGACTAAATAATTCTTAAATATAAATTGAAATCAAGATAAGAATAACCATACTTTTAATGAAAGCCTTAAAGATAAAGATATTTAAAAATAAACAAAGCATCTGGAGCTTGCCCATGCAAAAAATAAAAAAACTAAAAAAATTTAAAGCAGGAAAAATAAACTGGAAAGAAACAGATAATGCTGGTCACTGAAGAAAATACAAAAAATCCAACCACTAGCACCACCACCAACGAAAAAACAAGTGAAATATCCTCAAACATAAAAAAAGAGAGAATAGTGAAGCAGTCATAAAATAAGCAGAAGCACATTCAGAGAAAGTGTTTAAGAGAAATTGAGAAAATATTTTGAAAAGTGAGTTAATAAAATCATCCAGAATGTGAAAATTAAAAAAAATATATATATATACAAAGGTTCAGTTCAAAAGATATCATATTCTACCGTAATAACTTCCAGAAAAAGAAGACAGAGAAAGCAAAGGGGAAGAATTGATTAATAAAAAGACAATTTCTTTGCCCTGAAGAACATGTGATTTGAGTTTCAAGGTAGAATCTCAGTCTTACAATGGTTCACATCAGGTATGGCACTGGGAATGGCAGAGCCCAACAACAGATTTCAAATGTAAGGCTCAATCCAGAAGTCTCTGCCCAGTCAAGTTAAGTATGAAGTGATAACATTTCTAGAAACACAAGTATTCAGAAAATGCATCTTCTGTGTATCTTTTCTTTAAAAAAGTACTTTTAAGTGAACTACAGAGAATATGCTTCAGCACAATGAAGAAGTAAAGAAAAGGAAAAAGTAAAGAAAAAGGCCCAGGGAGAATGTACTTTTAAGGGCATGGGGAGAGGAAATCTCAAGGTGCTCTCTATATAGTTGGTGCAAAGAGCAGCCAGTTTTTGAATAAGAAAGGAAAACGGAGGGATCTAGGAAGAAAATTTCCAGGAAAAAAAGTGGGATAAGGTGAAAAACAAATTGCTAGAATACCAACTATCCTTGAGCATTAAAAAATACATATAACTAATTATAACTGTATGATGATTCCAACGGAAAAAGTTATGCTTGGCTTACAGAAAACTAATCAAGAGAAAGGCCAAAGACAACTTCCAGAGATGGGGGAAGGGTGGGACAGAGCACAGAAAAAGATCAGAATCATAGTGATTACTTGGTTCTGCAGTAAGTTACATTTATGAATTTATACTAATATGAACACTGTTTTTTTTTGTTTGTTTTTTGTTTGTTTGTTTGCATTCTGTTTGGTGGAGTTCACATTTCATGCTTTTTCCATGTGAGTATCCCTTTATTGCAGCACCATTAGTTGAATTTTGGGGGTTGGGGTGGGGGAAGTGCATGGGCCGGGAATTGAACCCGGGTCTCCCGCATGGCAGGTGAGAATTCTACCACTGAACTACCCTTGCATCTCTGAACACTGGTTTTTGATTCAATTATTTTTTTGTTATAATTATACCGAAATGGGGAGGGGGTTGAAAAAGTACCAGAAAGTAAAAAATGCTAGCTAAAGACATTGCAGCCTAAACAAACTATTTATTAATATAGAAGCAAACGCTCAAAGAAGCAGATAAAAGAGATAGCAATTGTTTTTAGGAAGGAAAACTGGGAAGAAGTAGGTCACATTTCTGCTGTTTTTTTAATTATAGCATATTCAGTATAATAATTGGATTAAAATTTTGTATCTGTAAAAAATATTTGTATTTGTATCAATGGATTTTTGGACAAAGGAAAAAATAAAAGTACATATACATCTAAAAAGGAAAACTTTAAGATCATTAGAACAAAAAATTAATTTTCAAAGTTACATAGAATTATAATAAAGGAAAAAAAAAAACAACAGATGAGACAGATTTTGTTTCAAGCTGACCACGTCCTTTTACTTTGATTCATGGTGGCTGGTCTTATTTTCCTGGCTGCCCTTAACAGAGTCAGGTTCTATTGGAACCAAGGAAAACAGATCTGTATCAACCAAAGGATGGCCATGATGACCTTCCCAAAATCTAAATCTATAATTTGGGTGCTTTCAGAAATAGAGAGCAAAAAAATAATTTGTAAGCCTGTAATGGTAGAGAAGGTGGATATAAATTTGGAATAGCATGACATAAGATAGCCATCGGTATTACTTCCAAACAAATCAGCTGTAAACCAAAAGTGCTGCAACTTCAAGAAGGCGGTTGAAGAAGTATGTGGGAGGCCATAAAATAGAGGATAATAATTCTTTATATGTATATATGATGCTTGTAAAGTATATGTATTTATGTGTATATAAGTATATGTACTTATTATGTGTATATATAATATTTAGAATGAGGAACAGGAATTTAGTAAAATAGGAATTGAGTAAAATAAGAGTTTAGTAAAAGGAAAGCAAATATCCAGAACAAAACAGTAAAGAAGACATAGTTGGGCAATGGTTTCTCAAGTAGAACAGTTATGCCATATTTGGAAGCAAGTGTTATGTGTTAAGAAGTATCTAGTGAGCAGCTTTGGATGAGGATGAAAGGTTTCATCTGCCTGACAGCCTTCAAACGTTCTGGAAGAAAACTAGGGTAAGGTCAGAGATTCAAGATTTAGAGTCCTCAAGTTCTATAAATAAAAATGGAGGATTTAAATAGAATAAAAAATGAACAAACAATTTTTAACAGTTTGATTGACAGAATGGTCAATATTGTTTTAAAGGGAATTTATGACAATCGAAGCAATCAATTCAATCTGTCAAATATTTACGACATTTATTATGTTGGGAGAGCTATAAAATTGAAGAAAGCATATCACTCAGCCTCAAGGAATTTAGGGAAGGAAAATAACCGAATTAATTATTGTTAGGTTGAGTAAAATAGAACCCAATTTGCTATCTCTTAAACACTCGGTGAATTGGCTTAAGCAGCCACTCAGTAAATAATTTCTGGGACTTACACAGTGCACTTGAAAGTAAGGATCAGAACAAAGTTGAATAGTCTCCGAGAAAAGAAATGAGCATTTATTGAATTGCAGGCATGTGCTCCTTGTTTTACATAATTATTTCATTTAAACCTTAAATAATGTAAGATTATTTCTCTTTCCAAGATTTAATAGGAGGAGTAACCTGAAGTGTAAATTATAAAGTATTTTGCCAGCGGTCAAGCAACTTGTAAGTAGTGGAGTTAGGATTTGATCCTAAGCTTTTTAATCTCATTTACAGTTTCCAAGTCCAGTCTTTGGCTGATTGGAATCTGTTCTAATTTAGAAAAGAAAGGGCAGAGGGCATTGCAAGTAATTTATTTATTTTAAAAATAAATTTAAAATGAATTTACTTGGAAGACATGTCCTTTATTTTTAGATTATGCACTTGTTCTCTCTCTCTTCAAGGGAGGATATTTTTTAAATGCTAGTAATAAAAGATAGGGGTTTTGGTAATGCTCTAGTTCGACCAAAGTTTGGGAACTAATAAAACATATCAAATTACTCCTTCATCTTCAGGTATTTTTGATTGCTATTTCTCAAAGAAGAAAGGGTTCATAAATGATATTTCACCATACAGTGAGGGACAAAATATTTTTAGACAGCATTTCGTATTTTTGATAGAAACCTACAAGAAAGTTGTTACAGAGGACACTCAGATGACTAGGTATAATGTAGCAATGTGGGTAATTTTAAAACAAAACCCTCTGGAGATCAAGTCAATGAATAACAGTATTTTAAAATTACTAAATAGCTGATTTTTTTCTTGAAACATTCTTTCTTTTTTACTAAGTACCGATAGGAAATTCTACTCAGTGGAGAAGAGAGAAATTAAGTTTTGCTTTCTCTATCCCATAAGCCAAAATGCCATTGTTTGTCAGGATCTAGGCAGTGAGGCAGAGTTTGAGAATTTGGGAGGAGTGTGGTCTAGATGGAAAAGCACTAAACTGGGAATCCAAAGAATCTCTTATCTTTTACTGCCATGTAATTTGGTGAAGGTATTTTATGTCTCTGAAAGTTCGTTTTCTTATGTATAAAATATGAATAATAATCCTTGCCCATTTGAGAAAATTTATGTAAGCACCTTTACAAACTAGAGTTATTCATGAAAGCCAGAATTATTGGCACAGTATTTTTAGCTAAACATTTATAAGTGATTACCTGGCAAACAGAATACTGACTTCGAAAGAATATTTTATGGTGCAAACAGGCTAACAGTAGGAGCAAGTTCATCTCAAAATCCTTCAAAGACCGCATTCCCAGGCTGTCCCTGTCACCTCATGGATCATACTCCAGGCATGCTCGCTCTCTCTTCCTCATTTACCTCTGTTGTCACTGGCCTCCTTGATGATTCTTGACTTTTGTACTTACTATTTCATTCTTCCTGGACCACTCTTTCCCTAGATATCTATAGGACCCCACTCACCTCCTTCAGGTCCTTACTTAAGTGTCATTTCTCTTGACTATCCTATTTCAAATTGCAACCCTTTCTTCGAAGTGGCATCTCCATCCCCCTTTCTTGCTTAATTTTTCTTTATGGTACTTATCACTATCATTTATTTTACTTACTTTCGTTTATTTATTGCCTGATTCTTTCCGTTAAAATGCATAATCCATAAGGCGGGCATTTTGACTTACATCCGTTTCATTTACTGTTCTGTCCTCGGAATAATACCTGCCATGCAGTAGGCACTCCATGCATAGTTGTTGAACATTTACTGAATCTCTCCTTCTTGTACCAAAAAAGTGATAGCATTGGGTCCACCAAAAGTTTTTGCTGTGCATCCAGTCATTTTAGTATTGCTCTTGAGAGATTTGTGTCTTTGAAAAAATTGAAGAGAAAGGTATGGAATATTTCATGAGCCTGTTCTTATAAAATGGCTTCAATGAAAAATAAAATTTCATCAAAGATTAGTCTTCATTATGGTATTATCGATTTTTTAACTTTCTATTTTTGACAAAGATATTACACACTATTTAAGGCATTTCATTTCAGATTTGGCAAATGCATCCAACAGAGATCGTGATATAAGTGCTACTCTTTCTTACAATTCACCAGGCATATTGCTGGCAATTTTTGATGCATTCTGATTCAAATAAACCAATTTTTACCATTTAAGTACCTGGAAAATACTAAATATATGTGTAGAGCTAAGCTTTCTGATTAAAAACGTCCCCATCAGCATTCATTTAATTAGTGAGAAATATGTTTATTTTTTTCTCTTGTTGTGGTAAAGATCCCTGATATACTACTTAACACATCATGATGGCTTAATAAATATTGGGCAAAACTAATGACACCCCTTTATGGGGAAGTAACTGATATTAAATTGATGATGTGAATGCAGTTTCTCTAGTCATCAATGGGCCATACAACTTCAAATGTTATACTGCAGTAGCAGAATGTTTAACAACAACAGCAAAGTTTCAGAGACAATAAAGACACTTCATATATCCCATACGTCAAAGTCAGAGATAGGGTACCTTCAGGGTTGGCTAGTGATGGCCTCAGAATTCAGATTCTTTCCATCTCTCTGCTCCACCATTCTCAGCATAAAATGCATTTCCCATTGAGGTAGTATATTCAAATCTGTTGAGTACACTAACTGCCAACTAGTATAAGATATTGATTTTGTTCCATGACATTCACTTCTGTTAATAAGTTGTACCTGGAGGGGCAGCCCTTCTGGATACTATTGGGAGAGTGTCCCTATAGCAGCATTCACAGAGAGGTGGCTTACCTACAGCTGGCCAGCATGTGTGGGAGATTTAGTGTGTAACTATTCAAATACTGGCCCTACTGCTCATGAACCATTCCATCTCAGGTAATTTCTTACCTTCTCTGTGTCTTAGTTTCCCTATTTGCAACAGGAGATAACAGCACCTTCCTTACATACATTTAAAGTATCTAAAACTGTGTCTGGCATATGATAAATGCTGAATAAATGTGAGCTCTTATTGTTACCTCCCCAGTTAGGATATTTCTCCCAAGTTCAAGTCAAGAATTGGCTGTTATTTGGGTAATATAGTTCAGGCCCGAATTGTTATTCCTTTCTTTATTTGGAGCTTTTAGGAATCAGATGTTCCATTTGTTTAATTTACCTGCATAACGTAATGTGCCTCGTTACTGAGTTAGTGATGAGGTTAAAGTTATGATGTGCAGGTTAATATGTATTTGGGAAACAAACGGATTGGTGTTATATTTACATGGGATAGCTAATGAAACCACCAGGCTATCATGTACTATTCAACCTTATTACCAAGCCATGGTGTGTGCAGATGATAGGGACAGATTGTCTTAGGATAAAATTTATATTGTTTATAATATATTTCATAGAATACCTGGTTACATTGATTGCTCGTGCTCAAACACATACGCATATGCTTGAATATGCATGGGAATGTGGTAGCAAAAAGAGAGAGAGAGAAATACAGAGAGATCAGGAGATCAGAGAGAAATTTTAAGACAAAGGGTATTATGATTACAGACTTTATAGTCAGTAATATTAAGACAATTGCAACAGCTTTAAATATTTGCATAAATACCTATGGGGCAATGGATTTCTTAGAGACAACCCTATCAAAATAACATTCTCTTATTTTTTTATAAAAGTCCTGTACTTGCTGTTCTTGAGCCTTGGATATAGAAGAGGAACTGATTCTATAAATGAGAATTGATTCTCACATATCTACATTCTTTAAAAGTCACAGGAAAATAAGTCAATTCCTCCTGCAGTTAGTGATAGAGTTTTCTTGAGAACAAACCCTTCTGCCTGCCTTTCAGATGTGGCGACTTTTTAAGTGCTTTGCTTTCCCTTCATTATAAAATTGAAGAGTGGTGTTATTAGTTACGAAGTCATCTGTTCCCTTTTTCTATCAGAAAATATTAGAGCAGTGTATTAATCCTCTAAATGCCATTTGGCTTTAGTAAAAAGAAAAGTTTCTTTCTTTTTCAACATTTTGATTAGATCTGATATATACAACCTTAAAGCCTTCACTTGCCGTTGTTGGGAAATCCCCCGAAACCTAGGGCAGTGTGAAAAATGGAAAGAAGGTTGTATTTTTAAAAGCAGGTGGTTCATTTGACTACCTTTGTTCTTTGATTGTGGAGAGACTACCCCTTCCCCCTTGTCCCTCCCCCCACCCCCACCCCCACTCCACCTCACCCCCGTCCCAACCAAGGGATTCTAAGAAAACAGTTCTCATGGGGCAGTAACCTCTCAGGTCCTCTTCTTTCTTACAAGGTGAATATTAGCAGACTAACAGGTTGCCAAAGCGAGATTACTTTCATTCTGGGGCAGAAAGGGGGAAAGCCACACGTGTGTGCATGGGTATAGAATCATGCAATATGTGTGTGCATATATGTCTGTCTCCATATGTATACAGTTTGGATAGAGAATTTGCCATGGCCTTTAATAATCAGCAAATAAGCTGTGCCCATTTGGACATGCTATCAGAATTCTGAATTTCTTGGTTAAAAATCTCTGCCTGAATGTGTCTGTGGGAAATCACTGCCGTTGCTATTGCCAGGGATCATTAAGTGTACAGGAAAGAGGCAAGGCAAAGATGCTCTTCCTTGTCTTAAATGAGCAAGGGTTAGTGCAGACACTGGCAGATGAGCAAGTTATATACAATCCCAGGGACTTCAGTCCCCCTCCTGGGGACTGCGAAATTCTCTGCCACTGTGAAGTGGTTTAGAAATGAGCCCACAAAGAAGTCCTTTGAATTTAACGTGACTATGCTTGACTCACACAGAAGACAAGAATAAATCACCTTACAAATGCGTCTGGTGTAATTTTCCTGTCCCTTTCCAGTTCCCCCACCCCCACCCCTTTTGTTCTTTGTGGATGTTTTTGTTATCAACAGCATCTTTGAGGAGTCGCCTTTTTGGGATTTTTTTCCTGTGGGTGAGTAGGATGTGAGGTAGGTGCTGCTGCAGTATGAATCTTTTAAAAGCCGCCTAAGAAATATTTAAGATCCTGTTCTAGGAGGCACGGTTCTCCCAGGCATAATTTTTGGTGCTGGTTGCAGCAGGGAGCGTATGCTGGGAGGAAAGTATTATTTTTCTAAATGGAAGGTGTCAGATGGTCACGCAATGTGACTGCATGTTCGAGATCACTGCCTCCCATCTGCAATTTGTGACGTGTGAAAGATTCTGCCCAAATGTGCTCACCAACTGGAAATCCTCGGCACTTTTTTTCCTTATCAGGAGAGACCAAGATAACCAATGGTTTACAGATCAGGGATCCTATCAAATTAATATCACTGTAGGATAAAATCTGTTTTAAATACAACCCCTAAACTCCAGCAAAGTTAACTAGTACAAACAAGTTCATTCATCTGATTAAGAATCCCTGCTCATGAAACAGCAATAAAATAAAATCTGCTTATCACCTTATTTCAAAATAGTCTTATGCTTTTACATCTTTGAAAAATAGTCTGGATAAAAAGATGATATATTTTTCCGTGCTAATTAATGTCAACCAAGCAACAACATTTACCAGGGCTGATTTGAAGCATTTGTGAATCAGAGTTAGTTTTTCCTTTTCTTACACACCTCTGAATCTCTTTCCAATTAAATACAGCAAAACTCAGAAAGGAAAGCCTATTTAGCCATTGCCTAAATAAGGGTTCCACATTTTGAACTGAACTTGAACCTTTGAGTTCTGTTTATTCTTGGCTAGGCATAATTCCCAGCTTCTCAGATAAAAGGGTCATAAAAAGGCTCATAAGGTGCTTTGGACATCACACAGCTCACACAAAACAATATCTTGATGAGTTAAGTGCAAATGAATCAGAAACATAATGGGCTAAAATTCCCTTGCTGTGCACAGGGTTGACGTCTAGAGGAGAAAAGTGCTTGGCTCTGCAAATCATCACACCCAGACCTTGGAAAGACAGTTCCTAGGACTGGGCACAAGTAGTGGGCTTCATTTGCTTAGCCCAGTTCTAGTCTGGTAGAGTACAAAAAACAAACAAACAAACAAAAACATGGTCTTCCTCAGATTTTCATTTTCTTGTCTGTATAAAATGGGGAAGGAGAAAGGACAAGGAGGGAAACACACAGGGGAATGAGAAAGCCACATTCATCCCTAAACCATTTAATATTGTGTAGTTTGCATCACAAAACTTTCCACGATCAGTGAGGAAACACAGAGGGATTATAAAGTCAAGAGATGGCTCACCATCACTGTTTTGTGAAGCTGCATGTTGCTGCTACTGAAAGGACTTAGGGAATCACAGAGGGCTGAAATCCCCTCTGCTGAGGCGATGGTCTGGAGTACCAAAGGTGTGCGTGTGACACCTCCTCCCCAGGGAAATGCCCAGACCACACAGCAATGGGTCAGGAGCAGCACAGCAGGTCTCTCCCCTGCACAAACCTTAGCTGTGTACTGAGCTCCGTAGAGGCAGAGGTACCAGGCCCTGCTGGCTCTCTTCAGGCAGGACCCAGCAAGACCAAGTTAAAATAATCATGATGTGAAAAAGGACATGATGAAACTCATCTGATGGCTTTGAAGGGAGAGAGCAAGTGGCTAACACGAGGCCCCTCCCTAATGGCATAACAGAAAATGAAGAACGAGCAGTGGAAAGAGCCCTCTGGATAACAGCCCTTTGCATTGATTCTCAGGATTCCTCTATCGATAAAACCCCCTCTCTCCTTTAGCTAATCCAAATCCTGTCCATTCTTTGAAACTGAAAGCGGATCTGTCTTTGATCGTGAATGTTCCCTCATTGCTAGCAGCCCAATACAAGTAATATGGAGTGCTTTTCCCCTGGACTCAGCAAATTTTGTCTCTGCAACCATTTTGGCGATTAACCACACACTGCCTGTGGCATATCTTCCAGTGCTGGTTTAAGCTGATTATCAAAAAACCTTTTGCATTACTGCTTGAATGTTTCATACATTTTGGTCTTAGATTCCTGTTTAAATTGGAGGTTTCTTGAGGGCCAAGACTTGATCTTCTATATATTTTATTTCCTTATTGGGATACGGGAAAGAAGGGATTATTTTTATTGATGCCAAATTTGAGGGTCTAAATCTCATCCCATTCCACAGTGTAAGTGGTGGAATCAAGCTCTGGATCCTGACTGAGTATTAAGCCCCTCCTTGATGACAAACCTGGCAGAGAGGAACTAAGTACTTCCCTTCTTTTTTTCTTTTTTTACTATGAAAAAAACCCAGGGAGGATGCTCATGAGTGTGACCATTCTTTTGTTTCAGAGTGAGAGAATTCCTTTGACATCTCATCCTCCAGAAATCTTGTCTTCTCTTACTCCAGGGGAACCATGGCATGGGCAGTGCTTGCATTCAGATGAGAGTGGCTGGCTGGGGTGGTTTGGAGTTTGCTTCCAGAAGAAGGAGGTGGCAGATGATATTTCCATTGTTGTCAACACAGACATCCGTCTGCATCTGGACTGAATCCCACTCAGCAGCAGCTGTAGGACACGGGATTTGTCCTTGAGATTATGAGTGGTTCTCAAGCCTGGTTGCATGTTGAAATCTTCTTGGGGGCATTTGAGACAAAAAAATACATTATCTGGATCTGAGCTTCAGGGATTTGGATTCAACTGGCCTGCAGTGAGGCCTACCAGCTGTACTTTTAAAATAATCTCCTCAGGTGGTTCTAAAGTGCACTTAGGGTTGAGGACCACTGAGTGACCTGGCTAAAGACCTATCAGGTGAATTAAGAGAACTGTCCAAGGAGAATTTAGTGAGAGTCAAAGAGAGCTTTCTGAGTGCCCTTGACTTCTGCTCTTACCCAGAGCAGCTACCTCATCTGCCATGCACACGTTCCTACTCTGCCCACTGATCTTTGTTGATCTGTTCTGAAGAGGGCACCCGATACCCTTTCCATGCTGTGATGTCCTTGAGGGACTAACGTGAAGGTAATATGATTTGCAGCTGGGCATTGGATGAGGCCAGCAGAGCAACACACTAGATGCGAGTCCAAGCCATGGCCTGATTCTGATTTTGGACTTTTTAGAACTCATTGCAACAATGGGAGCTACTTTGGCCCATCTATCCCCTATCTGCCTCACGATGAAGAGGCAGAACAAGCGTGGCTCCTGAGGGGGTCAACCTCCCCGGTAATGGGGGTTGCCAGAATTTTTACTTGATCCTTTCCCTTTCATTCTGATAGTTTTTAATAGTTGCTGTGGGGGTGGGTTTACAGTATTGAAATAAAGGGAGGAGGCATAAAAAAGAAAGACTTTTTCAATCACCTTTACCCTGTCAACTGTTGAACATTATTCTTTTGGACATTTGTTTATTTTGCTCACTTATCTATCTCCTAGAAATGCCAGTTATTCTCTCAATAGGAGTGCTGCTGGTAATGTTTGTTGAGAGTGATATAAATTGAATGTTTCCTCAAAGATCACAGGAAGGCTGAGCAGTTACAAAGAAGCAGCACAAATCATGGGGCAGAGAAGAGGGAGGGAAATGGAAAGAAAGAGTGGGAGTTATTAGAAGAGAATATGTTTGCCACATTTTCTCTGTCTCTTTGGAATCATCAAAGTTTTGCTAGAACTTAAAATGTCGGTATTCCTCTGTCTCTAACCATTATCTCTTCTTATTCTACATATTCTTCTTAAGAGATTTCATTCACTTCCATATTTTTCATTATCTTGTTTTTTTGTTCTCATCACTTCCAAATATATATCTTTTACTTCACAATTCCTTTTCTGAGATGAAGGCTGAGTAACCCCGCTTGGACTTCTCATAGGCATCTCAAAATTAGTGGGTCAAAAATTGACTTCATTATGTACATCCCCCACCTCCCACCGCTTATCCTGCATACTCTTTCTCAGATAATGGCATCACCTTCCTACCAGTTTTTACCAAGCCATTTCAATTTGCTAAAGCTGATGAAATGCAATATACCAGAAATGGAATAGCTTTTAACAGTGGGGATTTATTAGCTTACAAGTTTACAGTTTTAAGGCAATGAAAACATCCAAATCAAGGCATCAACAGTATGATACCTTCTCCTTGTAGCAAGGCTGCTGGTGATTTGGGACTCTTTCTGTCACCTGGGAAGACACTTGAGAGCATCTGCTGGTCCTTCTCTCCTAGGTTTCTCTCTTTTAGCTTCTGTCTATCTCAGCTTCTTTGGGACTTTTTTCTGTCAACTCTCTGTCCTTTACCCTCTTATAAATGTCTCCATTAAGAGCCATCCTGAATGAGGTGGGTCACAACTTGTATTAGTTTGTTAAGCTGCTGAAATGCAATATGCCAGAAATGGAACATCTTTTAAAAAAGGAATTTAATAAGTTGCCATTTTCCAGTCCTAGTGCCAAGATAATGACCACAATGAAGCACCAATAAGAAGTTACCTTTACTCAAGAAAGGCTAATGCTGTCTGCAACACCTCTGTTAGATGGGAAGGCATGTGGCTGGCATCTGCTGGTCCCATGCTCGTGGGCCCCATTGCTTTTAGCCTCTGTTTCCTGTGGGGGTTCCTCACTTGGCATCTGTGGGCCTTCACTTAACTCCTCTGAGACATAACTCTGGGTTTTGGCTTGCTTAGCATTTCATGGGAAGGCACATGGCAATGTCTGCTGGGCCCTGCATCTCCAAACATCTGGGTCTCTTGTTGGCTCTGTCAGCTCTAAGCAACTTCTCCAAGCATCTGCATAGGCTCTGAGGTTTCTTCAAAATGTTTCTACTTTTAAAGGACTCCAGTAAATTAATCATGACCCACCTTGAATGGGTGGAGTCACATCTCCACCTAATTAAAATGTCACACCCACACTTGGGCGTGCCACATCTCCATGGAGGTAATCTAATCAGAACTTTCCACCCTACAGTATTGAATTAGGATTAAAAAAAATCCCCCATAAGATTGGATCAGGATTAAAACATGGCTTTTCTGGGGTACACAGTAGCATCAAACCAGTATATATCTCAATTTAAGACCCTACTTGCTAAAATATACTACTTACAATGGGTCGATGCCATAGGAATGGATTAGGTTTAAGAACCTGCATTACTGGGGTACATACAGTTTCACACACAAGCCAAAAGCATGGGGTTTTCTTGGACTCCTTTCTCTACAACCAGCCAAACACCAAATCCCAATTTTATTCCTTGATTATCTCTCACATCCATCTACTTCTCCCAAATCTCTTTAGACTGGATAATTCAAAGGCCTTATGTAGACTGAATAATGGCCTCCTAATGTTTATGTACTAATGCCCAGAACCTATGCACATGGTACCTAACATGGCAAAAAGACTTCCCAAATATAATTGAGTTTATGATCTGGAGATGGTATGATTATCTTGGATTTTCCAGGTCCCGCAATGTAACCACAAGGGTCCTCATGAGAGGGAGGCAGGAGGGCCAGAGAGACAGAAGGAGTTATAATAAATGAATTAGAGATTGGAGGTTGTAGTGCCCTGAGCCAAGGAATGCAGGCAGCCTCTAGAAGCTAGAAAAGCAAGGAACGTTGTTCTCTAGAGCCTCTTTAAAGAACCCAGCCATGCTGACCCATTTTAGACTTCTGATCTCCAGAACTGTAAGAAAAAGTTATGTTGTTTTAAGTCACTCAGTTTGTGGTAATTTGTTGCAGCAGCTGTGGGAAACTAAGACAGTCTTCAACTGCTTTTCTTTCCTGTATTTATGTCCCCCTTTAAACCATTTTTTATACATACAGTCGCATGAGGGAGGGAGGGAGGGTTCTAAAAAACAAATCTGATGATGACCATTCCAAACCTCAGCATGCCCCATGATAACAATAAATCTTTCTTTCTTATTCTTTTTTTTCCTCCTCATCTACTTTCTGGGGCATGACCTGTACCAAAATGCAGCAGCATAGGGTAGTTTCCTTTGACTCTTAAGGGTAATCTTTTTAGACATGACATTCCCACCGCCTTTTGGAGCTTAACCTACACCAATGACAAAATCACACTTTTAATAAAGCAACTGCAAGAAAGAGAAAAGGGGCAGAGGAATTTATAGCACGAATGCCAAGCGGTAGTCACGTGGGATATTCAAAGGCCAGAACTTCGAAGACAGCTTTCCTTCCTTCTCCTCACCCGCAATGTAGAAAAGAGGCATGAAGGGTGCTAACAGTCCCAGATAACATGAGCGTTGGAGTCCGTGCAGATGTTGAACCCAGACTGGGAAAATAGCCTCTGCACAGTTGAGAAGCCGGTGGAGGAAGATAAGTAGATGACAGAAGCGAAGGTAGATCCTGTGTAGATTGACCCAATGACGATGACCACAGAAGAGCTGGTGTGCTGATGTGTGGACCCCAGTTTGGACAAGTTCTTCATCTTGGTCTGCATTCTGGGAGTGTGGACGCACGCTCAATAGGGTCTCTTAAAGATGTTACTTCAGCTGATGTGTGGCCAATGAATCAGGTTGGGCTTTTATCTGAATTACTGGTGCCCTTTCAAAGCAGAATGAAATTTGTCACAGAGAATGAAAGCCACGGGAAGAAGGTGGGAGAGAACAGAACCCGAGAAGACATTGCCATATGCATTGCCATGTGTAGAAAAGCCGAGGGTTGTTGGCGCCAGCCTCAGAATCCTATGGTCTTTGGTGAGAAAGCATTCCCTTGCTGATGGCTTGATTTTGGACTTTTCCCAGCTGCAGAACTATGAGCCAATAACATCCTAATGTTTTAGCCAACACATTGTTGTATGGCATTTGTTTTAGCAGCTGAGAAACCAAAGCAGGTTAGCGCCTAGAATATTTTTCCTGAACACTTTTCTGATAATGTGCCTGTAATTGATGATAATAATAAGATATTTTAAATGAATTGTTTAAATTCCACCCCCTTTCCTTTTAATAATATTAAGAAAGTAGTAAGGAAAATGAATCCCCATTGCCCGCAAAATAAAATTCAACCTGGTAAGATCAGCATACAAAACCTTTCTTACCTGGCTCCTGCTTATTATTCCCAAGTATTCTCTCACCACTCCTCCATTATTAGTTCTCAGAGATCTATCAAATGTGCAATTCTCCCTTGTTGCACAGTTTCAGATTAGATAGCGTGTTCTCTGATGCACAACTTTGTGCTGTGTACAGTTTAGCAGCATATGTCCACCCTGACTGAGGGTGCATCACTCATCACAACCACCTTTTTCTTTCCTGTCATTCCCTCTGGACTTTAATCTCTCACAAGGGCAGAGTCTGTGGCGTCTCATTAAAGTATCAAGCTTAGTTCTAGTAAATAAGGGATATTCACAAATATTTGCAGAATGATACATATGTGTATGCATGTATGAATGGGGGTAGGCCAAGCTACAGAAGGCAGAGAGGCATGATAGACGGCTAGGGTCTAATGAGAGGAATAGAGTCCAGGACTAAATAAATTAGTAAAGTAAGCCCCTCTATGCTTTGCACAAAGTTTGAGATCTTGCCTCTGAAGGGTAAGCATTTTGTTACTTTTCATTGTGGTAATTTAAACCTCACTTGCATGCCTCTGATTCAGTGTGTCCTGTTTCCCCTTTTAGCCAATGAGCAATTCAAGGACAGGACTTTATGCTTCATGGTCCTTTTGAAACTCTACAGCAGTATAACTGTGCTTTGCTCACTGGGTATGTACAATGATTGTCCATGACTGATGTGTTCAAGGCCCAGTAAAGCTTCTTAAACCAACTCCTGTGCCTTGGAAGATCATCAATTGCTAGTCTCCTCTTTTTAAACTTATTGCTTCTTTGAGACTGCCACATGTGAAACTTCTCTGCACTGTGGAGTCATCTTGCAGTCATATACCTACCATTTATATTCACTAATTTCTATAGTTCTTTCCTCATTTTTCAAAACAAAGGAAAATACATTTTTAGGCTTATGACTGTTCTTCCTTTGAAAATAAAATAGTCTTTGTATATTTTCCTGTTACCTCAAACATTAAGATTATTAAGGAGCACTATTAATACCAGTGCTATAATATTTAATTACTGTAGTGCTTTAAATTGTTGCTTGCTTAAGTGAACTATTCCTGGTTTGGTTATATTTAATAGCGACTGTGGGCTCTGATAGATTATGTGAAGACTAATAATGGCAAGTTGCTGCTTCTTAGGTAAACGGTTCACAAGAATATTAAAGAGGAGAAATTATTTGTATCTTAAACCTTCTTACATGTAATATTGTCAAGAGTGAAAGAACCATGGTTGGAGGAACCCTTTCCTAGAAGCACTGAGTTCTAGAAGTTTCTGCCATCATCCAGTTGTATACTTTGAGACAACTATCACTTCATTTCTCTTGGCTTCAGTTTCCTCACCAGTAAAATTAGTGTGCCGGGCTAATGGTCTCTGAAATATTTTCCAATTCTAACATTTTATGATAAAGATAGTTATAACTCAACGCGGGTGATATCTGTTCTGTTTTGGAAAGAGGCAGACACATTCTGTGGTAGATCAGAACACACAGGAATGCCTCCTGAGTAGACAAACCTGGAGAGTAAAAGATAAGAGCCCCAGACCAGCACTGAGGCTATAACACTCTCACAATAAAAATCAAAGCTAGAATCGCAAAAGGACATCTACTTAGGGAACAAGAAAAAGCCAATTTCTCAGCGGTGCCTCCTGCAAGACTAAAATTCTCAGAACTCTATTCATTATCAAGAACAGGCTCTTAAATCAAAACAATGGGTTCTCATTGAATTGACCCACAACTTCTGACCTAATGTGAAAATTTCAAGGGCCCCCAAATTGCTAGTTTATACCCCAAAGCCCTGACTCTCTTAAACATTATTTTACAGAAGCAAATTGAGAATCTTATAACCATCTTGAACCTAAATTTGCCATGATTCTCTTGCTTTTAATCTTTTTGCATTTGACATTGCCAATGATCCCAAAAGAAAGACATGTTACATCTTTAAGTCAAGGTAGAGATTGAAGGAGCCCTCCAACACACAGGGCAGATGGTGAGATGTCATAGCGAAGTCAATTCAACACCCACATGGATTGGGACTGATGTCGCCGAAGCTGTATATGAGCCATCACGATGATAAGGGTGCCCAGAAACTGCTCAGTGAGAGAGAAAATGTCGACACACATTGAAAAGAGCATTCAAGGACTTTAGTGGAAATTATTTTATCAGTGGGAGCATTTTCAACTCCATCCCACAACTCCCAATCAGTGGCAATCTCAAAATCCCTCCAACTCTTTATGAGGTGAGGAAAGCTATCAAGCAGATGAAAAACATCGAGGCATCTGGAGCTGATGGAATCCCTGCTGAAATCTTCAAGTCGGCTGAGGAAAATGCACACTATGGCTCCTTGCTCTCATCTTGAAGCTTGAGAATGATGAAGAAATTCCAGATGACATCAGTGATACTGCAGTTGTGACCATTTTAAGGCAAGGACACAAAGATAATTGGAAAAAGGACAACCTCGCTCTTCCCTCTCAGGAAAGTTCTCACTCAGGGGCTTCTTTTGTCATGCCACTTTTTGAAAGTCAATAGATATATAAAATTTTTAGTAGTAACTTCAGTTGGGGGGGTTGCTTTGAATTACACTGAGAGCAAATATTGCAAGCCTTTGCAAATTGCCATGACGGTGTCTCTATATTGTTATTGTTTCCATATGTGTGTATTACCTTTTAGAGATCTTTTAAGGCAAGAATTGTCTTATTCATCCTCCTGTCTCCAAAGAGCTTGGCATATAGTAGGAACTCCATAAGTGTGAATAAATGAATGAGTTACTTGAATGCTAGAAAGATTAAGATTAGTTGCGAGCAGAAGAATGTTTAACTGAGAAATGAGGAACAAGGCTGCCTCATACGGCCTGAGGCTCTCTCAGCCGTACTGTCAAAATGGCAGCACAGAGAAAGATGCAGTCAGATTGCACACTCGTTCATGGCCACATTCCTTAATTATCTACATGAGAGAGGGCAGGTGGTAGGGGAGACTGGAGAGACTAGAAAGGCTGGGATTGATAAAGGTTAGGAAAACAGGGATAAGGAGGCTTGAATGTCAACAGTCAGTGTCTGCTTTGGCTGCTGTTGACCTAGTTTCCAACCAGAATTGAGCGGGGAGCTACCTCGGGGTCAAAATGAACAGCATTCACATTCCCCATCCTGCAGATGAGTGAGCTGAGATGCAGAGGTTAACTGACTGGTCACTCCCAAATTCAGAGCCAAGGTTTGATTTAGCTATAAAGTTTGTTTCTCCCTGCCCTGCCCTGAGACTAGAAT
Source organism: Tamandua tetradactyla (assembly GCF_023851605.1). Taxonomy (NCBI): domain Eukaryota; kingdom Metazoa; phylum Chordata; class Mammalia; order Pilosa; family Myrmecophagidae; genus Tamandua; species Tamandua tetradactyla. Next base: position 50,322,223 of record NC_135344.1, on the reverse strand, counting down.
GCCAAAGAAAACCATGCCACAGCAGCTACACGGGGGCTGGGGCGGGGACAACGATGGTCTTTCTGTGCCTCAGACACAGAGATAATGCAGTGCCCTCTGTTAATTAACACTTAAAGCTGATACAGACTAAGACAAACAAATGCGCACCCATTTTGGTTCCACTTCTAAGACCTCATCCCGAGACTGTAACACAGTTTGTTTTACAGCTTCCCCCATCACGTGGTAGCCAGCATAATGAAACCTCTCTAATCTCTATTTTTCTAAAGTCTGTGTAGATACAGATGGCTCTGTTTTGGTCTCTGGGTTTTATTCTTATTTTGCCACAATTTTAACCTTTTATGTATCTCTTTCTGTGAGATATTCTCATTGTTTTCTCCCTGCCTAGAGGCTCTGAGAGGCCCTTCATTTCCATTTTCCAATCATTTTGTCGTAGCATTCTCCAGAATATTGGGGATTTTAAAAGAATGAGACATATTGCCATCTATATGGATGGATTCTGATACGTAAAGTTGTCATTTTGTGATTCATTAGAAAGTTCATATCAGGCCCATTTTTTAACAAGAGAGACGGAAGAATAGATGTTTAATTTTTGCACTCTCCACGATCAGGTGTGTTTGGAAGCTCAGTGAAGAGCAGAGACAGGATAAGGAGACATATCATCTCCAATATGTGCTTTATTCTTATAGGAAGAAGCAGGGAACATGAAGGAAGGAAGAAGCCATAAAATGCAAAGAGCTGGATTTGACACTGGTTCAGAAAGAGAGAAAGGACAAGGACTTTGTCGAGTCTTACATGCAGAGTCAAACTCAGAAATAAATAGCAACATGTAAACAACTTGCAAAGCACGATACTCAGTCTCATAAAATAGACACTTTCTGGGTATTGGTTTCCGGCTTCCAGTCACACTAAGAAAGTAGCCATATATAAAAAATGACCAATGCATCCCCTTACCCGTTTGCGTGAGTGAAGTAAGCAGCTCTGAGGAGGGATTTGAAAGAAGACTTTGCATTGTTCACAGATTCATTCAAGCATAGGGAGGGTGGAATTCCATCTGTTCAGTTCAGTTTGGTTCAGTGAACTGGGTCACTTTTAATGGTTCACTAAATTCTGACTATCTAAAAATTACAGTTAATGTGTTTTAAAAATCTTGAGCTGCATGACAAGAACACCTTATTACTTGTTCTTTCCTGCCCTTGGGTTTATCACCTCTGAGAATGGGTGAACTGGAGTGTCTGTCTTTCATGAAATGGGAAATTGGGTTGTTGTTTCTCATGTCAGGTATTGTACGTAAGCTACGGATAGCTCTCCTTTCAAAACAAAAACAAAACCCAATTTATTTCCCTTAATTGATCCTCTCCCCGAATGGAGTTTGGAAGCTAGGGTGACTATTTCTCACTCACGTGAGATCTATCTGGGAACATTTTCTCTGAAGTAGAGGAAGGAGACAAGCAAAGGACTCGAAAGCAGAAAAATAATTGTGTAGAAAAATAATTACACAAGGCAAAAATCAGAATTCAAATTTCACAGGAGAGTTTGAATGTCTCAAAGCACAGGAAACTATTCCTGGCTTTTGGCTTTTTGAGGAAGCTTGTACCTGATTTCATACGATTTGTGATATGTTTATTTGTTTTTAATCTGCAGAAAAAAAGTTGTTTTTTTTTCCCGCAAAATCAAGATAGCTATTTTTCATGGGCAAAGAGTGAGGAATGGAGCTTTTGAAGGCAATACTAGTTTCATAGAAAGCATGAAAGTGTCAGAAATGAGAAAATAAGAATGAGAAGGAGGGAGTGTATATAGTTACAACGCTGGATTTGGGTAGCTTTGATTTTATTTTTCATGCCATCTTTGCATAACAAAAAATATCTTCTGCTGGTTACTGGTCTAGGTAGCTTCTGGCTGCAAGGTTCCAATGATAAGCTAGTAGGACAAGAGGAGCAAGGGTTGAAAGCAAGATCTGAAGTTTTCAAATAGGAAGTGACACAAAACCAGCCCACGAACAGCTGTAAGCTTTAAAACTCTAACTTCTCTAAGAACAGTTTTACAAAATTAAATATATTGTAAGCACATAGGAATTGAGAATGTGGCTGAGGAATTATAATGAAGATGATCAATTAGATCTTTAATGCTGATGATATGCTTACTTTTATACTCAGACATAGTTAGCTAAGAGTTATTTGTTCAAATTGAAATTCAATTTCAGGAGAGCCAGCTACAGATGGGACTAGAGAACGCTATCCTACTTGATTCTTAGTGGCACAGACTGTTACTCTGAAGCATTAAAAGTTGCATTCCTTTTTCCATTCAGTAAGTGCTAAAGCTCATAGAGAGCTGCAAATGAGGACACTTTTTATACCGTGGAGTCACGCGGTTATTTAGGGTACATGTTCAGTCATTTGTGGAAGGGACTGTCCCCACCTCTGGCTTTTCTTTGCAGTGTTTTCACACTTGCCAGTTTGGGAGAACACACCCACCCAAGGTATCCCTAGAGATGGCCCATTGGCCAAGGTCAGAGCAGCTCCCACCCCTGAGCAAGAGCTATGCGTGGCTGTGGGCTCTCCTCCAGCTTATTTCCTCCTTTAATCCCCGTTGGAACTATTACTGGGGTAGGACATGGCCTGAAGGGTCTTTCTTCTGTGACCTAATTGCTTCTTAAGTATGTTCCCAGCTCTCTCACACTACCTGATCCAGTCCATCCCTGCACTTCTGTCATGTGGTCTTTCTCAAATATAAATGTAATAGAATCTCTCCCCCTTTATAAGTCTCCATAGTTCCCCATTGCTCAGAGGATAAAGTACAATTTCCTCAGCTCCTACTTGTGTCTCTACATTATATTATTCTCAAGTCCTTTCCAGCCTCATTAACCATTTGTTTACCTTTTGCTCTGTCTTCAAGGCCCAGCTCAAAAGTTCCCTTTTTTGAAAACTTCTTTGATTTCTTCTTTCTCCCATCCACCCCCTTCTACACCATGGATAAGTCCATGGAAACAGTTATCTCAGGGAACTTTAATGTTGTATCCATCTCTTTTCCAAAAATAAGAATGTATTTTGCACCTAATGCAGTGGCACAGTGCTAAGTGTTTGTTGAAAAAAAAGATTACTAGAATTGTGATTGTTTCAAACTATTTTCTTTCTTCCTTTTTTATAACCTAACATTTCCCTTTTTAGCTACATGCAGATATGGAACTAAGTGCTCTTGATTACATTCACACTGAAATGCTACCATCACCACCATCCATTACTAAAACTTTTCCATCATCCCACATAGAAACTCTGTACATTTTAAACCTTAATTCCCTACCCAGAGCCTCCACCCCATCCCCTAGTTACCTATGTTTTAGATTCTGATGCTGTGAATTTGCCTATTCTAATGATTTCATATCAATGAGATCATACAATATTTGTCCTTTTGTGTCTGGTCCATTTTACTCAACATGATATTTTCATGGTTCATCCATGTTGTTGCATGAATCAGAATTTCATTCCTTTTTACGGCTGAATATTATTCCATTGTGTATATATACCATATTTTGTTTATCTGTTCATCAGTTGATGGACACTTGGGTTGCTTCCATCTTTCGTCAATTGTGAATAATGTCACCATGAACATGATTAGCGCACAAACGTTTGTTTGAGTACTTGCTTTCAATTCTTTTGCATATATACCTAGAAATGGATTGCTGGTTCATATAATAATTCTATACTTAGCTTTCTCTGAGGAACTGCCAAAGCGTCTCATACAGCAGCTGAACCATTTTACATCACCACAAGCAATGAATGAGTATTCCTATTTTTCCACATCCTTTCCAAAACTTCTAATTTTCTGTTTTTTTCTTTTCTTCTTTTTTTTGCTTTAAATAGCAGTCATTCCAGTGAGTGTGAAATAACATTTCATTGTGGTTTGACTTGCCTTTCCCTAATGGCTGATGATATTGAGCATCTTTTCTTGTGCTTTCTGGCCATTTATTAATCTTATTTGGAGAGCTATCCATTGAAGTTTTTTGTCCATTTTGTAATTGGGTCTTTTTGTGTTGAGTTGAAGGATTTTAAAATATATTCTAGATATTAAAGCTTATTGGATATATGGTTTCCAAATATTTTCTCCCATGGTGTATGTTGTCACTTTACTTTCATGACAAAGTCCATTGAAACAAGCAAACGTTTTAAATCTTTATGAGGTCCCATTTATCTGCTTTTCATTTTGTTGCTTGTGAGTTGGGTGTGAAGTCTAAGAAATCATTGCCTAATACAAGGTCTTGAAAATGCAACCCTGTTTCCTTCTAGGGATTTTATATGTTTGGCTTTCATATTTAGGTCTTTGATCCATGATGACTTGATTTTTGTATATGGTGAGATGTAGGGGTCTGCCTTTATTCTTTTGCAAATAGGGATCCAGTTCTCCTGGCACCATTTCTTGAAGAGCCTATTTTTTCTCTGTGGAGTGGTCTCTGTCCCCTTGTCAAAAGTCAGTTGGTCATAATTGTGAGGATAGAGTTCTGAGTTCTCAGTTCAATTCTATTGGTTTGTATTTCTGTCCTTGTGCTAGTACTATGCCGTTTCTATTACTGTGGCTTAGTACTTATTACTGTAATAACTTACAGTAATTTTTACTGTATTAATTCACTGAAATAACTTCTTTACTCTAATAAATTTTAAGATTGGGAAGTGAGAGTCCTCCAGCTTCCCTATTTCTATTCAAGATGGCTTTGGCTATTTGTCATCCCTTCTCCTTTCATAAAATTTGATGACTGGCTTTTCCATTTTTGCAAAGATGGTTGCTGGAATTTTGTTTGGAATTTCATATAATCTGTTAATTACTTTGGGTAGAATTGACATCTTAACAATATTTAGTCTTCAAATCCATGAGCATGGAATGTCCTTCAATTTATTTACATCTTCTTGATTTCTTGTAGCATTGCTTGCAGTTTTCTGTATACAAGTCCTTTATATTCTTGGTTAGATTTATTCCTAGATATTTGATTCTTACAGTTGCTGTTGTTAATGGATTTTTTTCTCGATTTCTTCTTCTGATTGTTCATTGCTAGTGTGTAGAAACACTACTGATTTGGGGGTATTTGCCTGGTACCCTGCCACTTTGTTGAATTCATTTATTAATTCCAGGAGCTACATTGTGGATTTTTTTTTTTTTTGCATGCTGGTTGGTGGAGGTCACATTTAATTCTTTTGCCATATGACTATTATTGCAGCACCGTTTATTGATATATATATATCAACAAATATATATATATATATATATATATATATATATATTGGGGATAAGTACATAGGCCAGGTATTGAACCCAGGTCTCCCGCATGACAGGCGAGAATTCTACCATTGAAACACCCTTGCTTTGTAGATTTTTAAAAAGGATTTTCGGTAAAAGAATCATGTTTCTGTAAATAGGGAAACTTTTACTTCCTATCTGATTTGGATGCGTTTTATTTATTTTCTTTACCTAATTGCTCTGGCAAGAACTTCCAGTACAATGACAAATACCAGTGATGACAGTGGGCATCCTTGTCTTGTTCCTGATTTTAGAGGGAAAACCTGCAGTCCTTCATCATCAATAAGATGCTAGCTGTAGGTTTTTCACATACGCCCTTTATCATGTTTAGGAAATCTTCTGTTCCTAGTTTTTTAAGTGTTTTTATCGAGAAGTAGTGCTGGATTTTGTTAAATGCCATTTCTGCATCTATTGAGATGACCATGTGTATGCATTTCCCCCTTCATTCTGTTAAAGTACTGAGTTACATTAACTGGTTTTCTCATGTTGAACCACCCCTGCACACCTGGAATAAAACCCACTTGATCATGGTATATAATTCTTTTGACGTGTTGTTGGATTTAGTTTGCCAGTATTTTGCTGAACTTTTAAATCTAAATTCACAAAAGATGTTAGTCAGTAGTGTGTGTGTGTGTGTGGTGTCTGGTTTGGTGTGATGGTAATGTGGGATGGGGTTATAGGTACCTCACTTCCAATTCTTCAGGCAATGACCAACTTACCACCTTCACCTGTTTTTATTTTCATCTTGATTTTAATGAATCTTTTACATAGTTTTGTTTTAAACTAAAAAGTGTTGAGATAAGAGAAGTAAAAAAATGGGTGGGAAATTTACATTGACTATGGAATCCTTTTATGAATAGCTGAATTCCCTCAATTCATGCACTAGTGATCACTCCATCTCTTTCCTCTTGTTTCCTGTTTTTCCTTCTCTTGGATGTGCCCAAAGCTGCTGCCTAAGCCACCTCAAAGACAAAGGGAATTCATAGTGTAAAACATTTAGAATTCAGTGCCTACTGCACTGTAGTATTTTAGAAAATCAAGGCAGGGTTGTAACTCTAATCATAAGTGGAAACCTTAATATATATTTGGACTTAATCTCATCAAGATCAGAGCCCATTGTCTGAACTATCTAATTTTCCTATAAATATTGAAACTCTAGAGAGAATAGAGTCCTGGATTTCTGCCTTCCGCTTTAGCCTGCCTTATGATACCAGGTTTAGGTAGGGAGAGGGTAAGAGTCTAATGAAGAAGGGAATGTGTGTGTGTGTGTGTGTGTGTGTGTGTGTGTGTGTGTGACTATGTGCCCTTGTCTCAACAACTTTTTAGTTTAAAACAAAACTATGTAAAACAATCATTAAAATCAAGATGAAAATAAAAACAGGTAAAGGTGGTAAGTTGGTCATTGCCTGAAGAATTGGAAGTGAGGTACCTATAACCCCATCCAACATTACCATCATACCAAACCAGACACCACCAGGGGTGCCCCTGAGTTAAGTGAGTGGCCCAATCCATCATAGCATCCTACAGATATTTAGAGTATGATTTAGGGGCTCTGGTGAGTGGGACTGTCACCAAAAGGTGGAGCACAGTAGATATGCCGTAACCAGAAATTTTGCTTCCTTTCAGTTTCACTGGTCGTCTCTTGGCTATCCAGATAAAGGGACTACCACCAAAACGCTGTCTCAAGTCAGAAACAACTCAAAACTAAAAAGTATAAAGACCCAAACATATGTCATTCACTGCTAATATACAGGGCAAACTATTTAGCATTTATGAGCTTAGTTTCCTTAACCGGAGAGTAATAGTAAATTATCTCATGGATTGTTGAGAGGGTATAAGTAATCTGGTAGGTGTTAGTACAAGTATCTAGCACATTAGGAGTGAAGTGCAGTTACTAATTATGAGTCCTGTGATTAGAATAAATTGGGACTATCTTTATCTCTCCTTCACATGGTATCTCTATTTTGTTTTTTTTCTGCATGGGCAGGCACTGGGAATCGAACCCAGGTCTCTGGCACGGCAGGTGAGAACTCTGCCACTGTGCCACCATGGCCCGCCCTACATGGTGTCTCTAAACAACAAACAAACAAATACATCAGATTTCAGAATCCCAAATGTATCAAGTGACAGGGTACTGATTCTGAAACCAGGCTACTTGGGTTTAAATTCCTGCTCCCAACTCTCTAGGTGGGTAACTTTAGGCAAATGATTGAATCTTTTTCTGCTTCAGTCTCCTTATCTATAAAATTAGGACAAAGACTGCATCTATTTCCTTGGGATGTGGTAAGGATTAATTTATTTAAAGAGCTTGAGACTGTGTACATACGAAACATCTAATGCATGGTGGCTCTCATTAATATTATTATTAACACTAAGGTCCACTGATGGAGGGGGAGGGGAGATTGCATTGCATAAACATAGTATACAATTCTCAAATAGCTCCCAGACATTCCATACAACACAGCCAGCCCCCTGGTTCTCCTCCAGAGTCCAAAGCCTCTTCTCCCACTTCCACATCATTCCTCTTCCCTTTTAACCCCTCTTATTCCAGGTCATCTATTTGTGAATATGTAATGCAGCCTAATTCTCCTTGGCTGCTCCCACCTACTCAAGATGCAGAGCAACTCAAGCAAAAAAGAAATAAACAAATAAATAATTCCCTCAGAAGACCATAGCTATAAATACTATATACTTCAATATCATCTTCTGACCCCACGTTTAATATAGTGACTTATCCAAAAACATATCATCAAGGTTGTAGGCTCAATTTCTGGACACAAAACCTTTAAGTCCCTTTGCTCAGTTCCACTGTGCTTGGATGCTGGATCCAGCAATCCACACTGCTGACCTCCGGTGAACTCTAGTCCTATGTCTGGTGGAATGCTTAGTCTTTTTAGAATTTATTTCCTAATTTTCCCTCTGTCTGTGGGGCCCAATATCAGCCCTTCTGGCTCTGGATTGTATTTCAGTTCTGCAGCTGGAGTCCTCTTCTTGTCCTTTACTGTTCATGACAGAAAGCTATTTCCCTGTCTGAACTCAAAGGGCCCTCTTTAGTGCTCTATACCATCAAATATTGAGGGGAACAGAAGCCAGCTAATACTGAAAACCTGTGATGTCAGATACTACTATGCATGTTTGTATGTATTTCTCTCATCTCTCTTTATCATCTACATATTACCTAATTTATCTATACATAAACATGCATATGTACACATATCTGTATATATGTATATTTATTAGATACCATCTGTGCCTGTTTGAATTTGTGGACCCCAGAAAAGCCACGTCCTTTAATCCTCATTCAGCATTGTTGGGTGGAAGTTTTTAAATTATCCATGGAGATGTGACCCACCCAATTATGGTTGGTAACTTTTGATTAGATGGTTTCCATGGAGATATGTCTCCACCCATTCAAGGTGAGGTTGTTGACTGGAGCCCTTTAAGAGGGAATGATTTTAGAAAGAGCTACAGAGTCTGTGCAGCCAGAGACCTTTGGAGATGAAGAAGGAAAACACCCTCAGGAAAGCTTAATGAAACAAGAAGCCTGGAGAGAAAGCTAGCAGACATCACCATGTTCGCCAAGTGCCTTTACAGTTGAGAGAGAAACCCTGAACACCATCAGCATTCTTGAATCAAGATATCTTTCCCTGGATGCCTTAGATTGACATTTCTATAGCCTTACTTTAGTTGGACCATTGTCATGGCCTTAGAACTGTGGACTTGCAACTTAATACATTCCCCTCCTTTAAAAGCCATTCTGTTTCAGGTATATTGCATTGTGGCAGCTAGCAAACCAGAACACCATCTAATGTTTATTGAAAATTTACTTTATGTGGAGCTGATAATACCTTGGATTTGTTTGTTTCTCTTCTGTGAGATAGTAGATGATAATGCTAAGGAGAGCCAGTTCTTGCTTCTAAATTTTCTTTAGGGTTAATGCAGCTAGGAGATTTCAGGACCCTGGAGTTGGGCATTGTCATCTCTGCCCTCCCCCCCCCCCAATACACCCCACCCCACCCCACTCCTGCCCACAGCTGTTCTACCTACAAAGCCCAACTAAAGAAAAGCACCTTGTAGGTGCTTTCCTAGTGAATCTCTCACTGAATTCCTGTTTCAAATTTGAAGGAGGGTTCTAATTTCAACTGACTTGCAGAGCTGAGATGTGCTGATGGATACTAAATCCTTCCCCCTGGTGCTAGCAATGGCTGCCAATTTTTTCATCAGTTGAAATTTGAGAGATGCTTACTCAAGGACCCCTTTTTCCAAGGAGCTCAGCCAAATGGCTGCATGGTAACCTGCTCTCTATTGAAGTCACTTATTTTGGTTATTTCAGGTGGTACTTTTTCTTCTAAATGTAGCTGAAAAATTCTAAAACATTCACATAGGAACTCTATTAATATGTTATTTGGAAGGATTGCACGTGAATATGAAATATCAGCTGATCTGTTTCCCAGGTGGAGTGTCAGGAATGCACAAAGAATTTACGCTCAGAGGAATGAAATACCGAATGTAAAATAATAGTGATGGTGACCATTCTGCATGCTTCATGCATAAACTTCTCACAGTGACGTCATGAGGTGGGCATGCTCTATGTATCTTATAGGAGAGGTTCACAGAGGCTATGTGCTAAGTGGCACAGCTGAGAGTGAAACCAAGGTCTGATTCTAACACCATGTCTTAACCACTATATTCTATTGCTTTTCATCACATTTCAGTGGTTGGGCTCAAACAAAGACTGGTGGTGGATAGGGCAAGAAAATCCAGGAGATGTTTTGAGTCTGTTAGAGCTAAGTGGTTACCCAGAGCCCTGATTAAGGGAAGGAAATCTGATGTTTGAAAATAAAATTAGTTGGGGTTACTGTCATCATTGTACATTATTCCAGACTGTAAATTTATACAAACATTAGAATGAAAGTATAACCACCCTGGGATATGACTTAGGATAGTGAACAAAAATACCTATGTGTATACATATGCTTGCATAAATATGGATAATCTTACAAAATGAATGCCTATGATTATCTGAAATAGCACTGAATAAGTTCCTTCCTCCCCCTACATATACTTTTTTGAAAGTCTATCAAAAAAATGGAAAAGCCAGTGAGAGGAGTCTCACTGTATAGTCCATAATAAAGACAAGCCAAATCTCTTGAGCTTTCTCTCCTACAAGCACCTCCTTCCTCCTTTGTCCTTCTCATTTTTCAGCCACCTAGCCAAATGAGGAAAAATGAAGAGGGATAGGGGAAAAGATTATTGAGAAAAAAGGTTGGGAGAGTCTAGCAATAGAAAGCAGTCCAATGGTGATGGGGTGGGTGGTGGAGGGTGAGCAAGGGTGAGGAGTTAAGGGTAGAAGATGAAGGGAGACAGAGAGGGAAGCCCAGATTGAAATAGGATTAATCTAATAGTATTTAGTAAAAATTAAGATGTTGAGAATAAACCCCCATGTAAAGCAGTTTTAAAAATAGAAATATTTTCTAAGATTAAATGTGGGAGGGAAAAGTAATTAAGAGCAAGTGTCTGGCAAGAGAAATGGCAGTACAGGGAAGGAGAGGGCCACAGGGCCCTATGTGAACACTTTATCTTTTTGGTTAAGGTCAGCTTTGTGTGTGTATTTAGCTATAGCATTTAAAAAATAAAACAGGAATTACTTTTATATAGTTTCTTATTGTTTGTTAGCTTTGGAATAAAAAACCCTCATATCTATTGAATTATGACTACGTCAAAAGCTCTATGGAATCCTTAACCGAGTCAGAATGTTTTGCTTCTGAGTAATATTTGTTCACGATAAAATTCACCTTACAGAAAATCTCGGGTGGGGATGAGCAGTTTGGTTTCTGAGGGACAGATGCTTGCGCCTAAATATTAAGGATTATGCTACTTGTTCAAGGTCATGAAAGCAGAAAGGTCATCCATGGTGGAAGTGTCATATCTTGGAAGAAGAGACAAGTATTGATTTCTCTTGCACTGTTTGTGAATATCCTAAAACTGAAACATGGTCAGGTTTGTAGGTGTTTTTATTTATTTGTGTCTCGTAGATTTTATTCCCTCCTTCACGCAGAGAAGGGATCTGCAGGTTTAACCTTCTCCCTGCGACTGCAATTGCGACCTCCCTCAGAAAAGCCAAAAGAACAATTCTTTTACGATTGGGAAGCAGGAAGTTTGACAGCTTCTGAAAATAAATGCCTGTATTCCATTTTCTAGCAGGCTGCTGTGGTTCGTCTACTGTCTGGGAAATGGATAAAAACGTCAGTGAATACTCCAAAGGTCAGAATTTCAGAACTGCTGCCCCAACTGTATTGTCACCAAGTATTAATGATTCTCTCAGTCTTTCTCTTTTTTTAAGAGGCCTGGTCATGTCCGGGGGAATGCCAGGTACATTTTTCTTAATGTATGAGCACAAGTTACATATAACAACCTAACAACACAATACTGCCTCTTTAATGCTAATCTATTCCTTGCAATCTACTAGATACATGTAGAGTCATTGGTGTGTATCAAGAGAGCAAAATCAGATTCTGAAAATATCTGAAAGGATGCACTAGAGTGTACATAATAATGTATTTTAATCTGCCAGGCCTTAAAATTAATCATGAATTCCCACAGAGATTTTAATAATTTTGAGATGATGTTTTTTTTCTTCATACAGTAATATTCTTGGACAGAGCTTTTTAAATGCTGCATGGGGAAAAAACTATGTGGGGGAGGGGGAAACAGGGGCAATTTCTCACTTGCCATGTTACAGGAGATATGTTTACTAGGGAACCTGCTTTCTTTTGCTCCTAACTAAAAAGCAAGGTACGTGTTTCAAAGAAAGGCTTTATCACCACATAAAAGCTGGTAAATCGCTGGAAGCTTATTAGGGGAAATTGTGTGCATTTGTAAAGCAGTGGGAATAGTCTTAAAGAGTAGAGGTCCACTGCAGTAGTAGAGAGCCTGGCTGTCTGCAGTTTTCAGAGTACCAAGAGAGGAAAACCATGGTGATCAAGTGCAACAGGTTCTAGCAAGAGTGAACATATTATTTATCGTCTAAACTGGGACTTTAGAAAGGGAAAACAAAAGGGAATTATCTCACTGGGACATATGCTTACCTAAATTCTAGGGCACCTTGTGGAGATCTGGAGATTTAGCACCTGTCCTTGACTTTCAAATACGGATGATCATGTCTGCTGCCCTTATCTTGCCAGGATGCTTTGACCCTTAGAACTTCATCAGCAAAGGTGCCATGTAAACTTATAAAACTTAACATACTTTTCTGAAAAGCATAAACAAAAGACTAAAAACATTATACCCTAGACTGATGATTTTTCAGGGATTTCAGGGTACCAGAAAGAAATAAGCTCCTGGAGCATATGTTTGGTTTTCTGTATCTTTTTGTCTCTCCATAAAATATCCCATTGCAGTGTCCAGCTACTGGGAGAAATGAATTGCTATGTGGTTGACAAAGCACATGGTACCTTTCTCTGAAATCTAGTTGCCAGAACATGCATTATCCCTTTATCTTTCCATTCATTTAAAAACAGATTCAGAAAATGTGCACTTCACTTATCTCTCTCCCCATCTCAAAACTTTTCCAAGGACTGGGGTAGAAAATAGTTTTTCAGAGTAGGTGAAATGCTGTGATTGAGGTCATTACGTTGGGAGAACCAACTCAGTTTTCTTGGTCAGCGTATGTGTCAAGTGTGGTTGGAGAATGTTTAAGTAAGGGAAATGATACAGATGAGAAGGAGATAGAGCGATGAGAATATCCAGGGAAGAGATATGTGATTATAGAGATGGTACGAGGATATTACCTGAACTATATTACTTTAAAATAATTTTCAGGCTGGTAGAATCAGAACTCCCACTAGTGTGTGCTCCTTAAAGGGTTAAGAAACAGGGTTGTGTGATGGAATCATATGTGCAGATATTAACTCTCATTCGTCTTCCACTTTCTTATTGAATTTTCTCCTTTCCTCTCCCCTACCCACTTGATGATGTTTATTGGCTCAAGGAACAGTCACTGAATGGAGTTCAGTACGCAAAAGATCAGAGAAGCAAAAAGCACATGGATCCTTGGCTTTGAATTTCAAAATGGCTTTGGAAATCCCTACTAGAGAAAATGACCTTGAGAGCTAGGCTTTTTGTCTTGTTAGGGACAGACAAGCCTGGAGTAAAAGGCTAACTAAGTCTCCAACTCACTAGCAGTTTGTGCCTTAACTAATGGTGCTTCCCCACCCTGGATGTGCATGACTTAGCTGGGGGTATTGTCAAAAGCAGCTTCAACTTCAGCAGGTCTGTGGTTAGAGTTTGCATTACTTAACAAACTTGCAGGTACAGCTCATGCTGCTGTTCTCTGGTCCCCACTTGGAATAACCAGGCCTTAGATAACAGTTTGGAAAGTGAAGAAGTGGAAAGTCTCATTATTCAGACCCGTAGGGCCAGGTAAAACCTTTATCAGATTAGGGAGAGTTGCTTTTATGAGAGCTCAGTTTGTCTTTGTGAAGACAGCTTATCTCGGGCCATTTTCCCTTCCATGGCCTGGGGCCTGCAAGGGGTGGAGCTTGGAGAGAAAATGCACAAGAGAGTAAGCCAGGCAGGGCCCCTTAGGTTCTCAGTGGCAGCGTGGAACAGCTGCCCAAACAAAGAAATGGCTGCCCTGAGCTCTTACATATACTCTCAACCAGCATTCTCCCCCCTCCCCAGAGCCACCCTGGAGAGATGGAGGAGAGTATTTGAAAGTTTCTTTGTTTCTGGAGTGGGCTTGGAATGCCTCCAAGAGGGGCAGTGAGAGTGGAGGGGCCTGGAGAGGAGATGTGGGGGTGCCGGGGCAGACCTGAGCAGCTGCAGCCATGTTGGGCCCAAAATATCTCTATGAAGCAAAATTAGAGACCAGTGGTAAGGGAAGAGTTACTCCTCAGGGAGAACTTGGACGGGGAGAGAGGATGCCTGGATTCTGATAAGCCCTGCTGAAAGCTTTATGTCACCCCTGGGAGAAAGCGGTTATAATAGACCTTTAAAATCACCGCTCCTTCTCGCCTGCCACCCCAGTGACCCGGGTTCGATTCCCGGTGCCTACCCATGCAAAAAATAAACAAACAAATTAATAACTAAATAAAATTCTCTGATCTTCACAACCCTGAAGTGACTGAAAATGTCTTAAGTTTACCTGAAATGAAGTAAGTTTCCTTTATTAGGTGAAATGTGGGTTTAAAATAGGAATTATATGGACACATAGAAGAAAAGGTAAAAGTTCCACATTTTCCACACCTGAGATATTTGCTTTTGGAATATTCGATCCACTACATTTGAATTTTCATTACTTAGCAGACTGCTCATTATTTAGTAAACACCTGTAAATATCTTTTCGGTGAATAAATGGAATGAACACAACTTAGTCTCTCAAAAACAAATGAAAAAGCAAAACAAAACGAAAGTGAATGCCAATTTCAATACGTATCTTAGAGATTTGAAGAGCTCTCAAAAGAAAGAGTTGATTAATCAATGTCAACACTCAGGGAGGTCAGGAAAAAAAGTAAAGGAGCTTAAAGCTTGGCACAAATTGAGTATTTCCTAGAAATGCAGGTGCTTGGCCCTTGTGAGAGGATTTTCTGGTGCTCTTTAGGAAGGGGGCAGGTAAGACTTGATCTGAAAATTATTTATGTAGCTTTGCTTGGAGTTAAGGAAATTCAGATGATTTTTTGATTTCTTTTTCTCAAGAAATATAGTTTCTGCTCTGGGAGATGATTTAAAATGTAATCAGATGTCAATTTTATCCTGACTTTAGTAATACTTGTTATTAACACAGTCATCATAAGTATTTTAGAACCAGAGCTTCAGTTTCCACTGAACACATTATTTTAATTTTTGATCAATATTTTGTGTTTGATAAGAGACCCAGGATATAAAGCTAAAAATGCCACATGTCCTGTGGGGAGCCTTTTATTTCCAGTGCCATATATTGGAGTTATTCTTCTTTGTTCATATGATTTACCTTCAAAAATCTATTAAATGTTCCCCCAGAGAAGTGCAGATAGCTATTTTAATAATCATATCGGTATTCAGGTGGAATGGAGTAGGATAGAATTGAAAGAACTGTAGGGAAGATTGTCTTGGAATCCCTGGTTCCACCAGCCTGCGGATAATAGTTAAAGCACGGTACTGCAGCTAGAATTTGCAAAATAGAGTGAGCAATTCCATCTTAATGAATACTGATCTATTATCCTCCTTCCAAGCTTTGAGAGCCCTTAGTTCCTACCAAAAGTGGTACAGTATCCTGCTCCATCAACAGATGGCAGGGTTATACTATCTTCCTCTGTCTGTCACCAAGGATGACCGGAATATACCCAGGACAATTGACTATGTCCAGTGCTGCCCTTGGAAGAGCCGGCATTCAAAGCCTCCAATGCTAGCAACGGTGTGCTGTGAGAAGCTGCTGAGGAGCTGAGATAGCCCTTCACTGAGCCTCACGGCAGCAGATTTTCCATGCAAAGCCAAGGAAAACAGTGGTGGATCAGATTCTTTGAGTACAGTACAAAAATTAAAGCAGTAGAGTTACAGTACAGTCTAATGTCTCTTGCTTATGATATCCTTTTTGGGATGTCCATATTAGAGGTGAAAATCACCTATAATAGGTTTTCCACTGCACTTTTAGGAAATGTATATGTATATATGTATATTTTATTTAATGCCTAACAAAATACTCTATGAAGTGGCTGTTGTGTCTTTTGTACAGTTGAGAAAACGAAGGTTTAGAAAAGTGAATTAACTTGTCCAACATCCCCTGGAGAGGAAAGCAGGGAAGAGGTTTAAAATAAGGTGAGTTTACCCCAAAGTGAATGCGCTCTTTCTGTGCATAAGGTTTTCACAGTTTAGGTGCTGCTCATCAATATTTGCAAGTTCATAGAAGGGTGGAAAAATCCATTCGTGTGCTAACATGATAACTTTTTGATGTTGTACTAGTAGTCTTGCCCCAGTTTACTTTTACTGAGACATTCCAGTTCTGGTGAGTGGTAATAGGTCTTGCCCCACCAGGCAAGGAGAGTCTCAGGATGTGTACATTGCACGGCAAGACTGGGGTAGAGTTAGGAAAGGAATTCCGGTCCCCAAGTCTCCTGCTTATTGTATCATCTCCCATTTACAATACTTAAGAGGCAGTTCCCTTAAATTTACCTCTGTTATCCTAGGTCACTGTGCGGGAGCAGTTAATTTTTCCAGGAAATCCTCAACATTTTTCAACTACCTTCAGGAACCAACCTTGTAATATTTTAATTGAACCATATTAGTTATGTTTCTACCATTTGTGTGGGTTTTATACAGCTGTTGACCCTTACATATATTAAAATGCCTAATTACTGCTGCAGTCACTGCCTGGCTCAATAGTCTTGCGAGCTCTTAAATATGTAGTCGTGTCTTAATCAAACAGAAACGTCAATGAGCATCCTAAACTCCTGCAATTTATAAACTGGATTAAGGGTAATAAAGTCAAGCCTTCAAACAAGAACACAGAATTTTGCATATTTCATGCTAACATGCTCATCTGTTTGTTTTGCTGTCGTTTCCCAGGTTTTCAAAAATGCTTGTTGATAAATGAGTTCAGAATGTTTGGTGACATAGGTATTTATAGCAGGATTGAGAGAAAGGCTTAAAAGGGCCTGAAAAAAGGCCACATTATGTCTGTGTGTTATATTAAATTGTTATAAAGTTATATTAAATTGTTGGCTGGTGATTCTTTAGCCAGTTGGGTAAACTCATGATCATTAATTTTTTTTTTGGGGGGGTGCATAGTCCGGGCATCAAACCCGGGTCTCCCGCATAGAAGGCAGGCATTCTAACCACTGAACTACCTGTGCACCCATGACCATTTATTTTTAAACAGGTGTGTGAGCACCTACTAAGTAGCAATAATTGATATGAATAATTGATATATGTATGATAACAGCTGGTAATTTCAGTATAATGTCAATAAGGATCAGAATACTTACCACATGTATAATTTACTCTGAACACCGAGGGGAAGTGGTTGTTTGCCACTAGGACTTAGACTTTATAAAATAGGTGTGTTTGAATTGGAGAAATGGAGGACTCTCCAGGAGGACAGGCAGAGGAAAGGGAGACAGGAGACAGAAAGGAGAAGAAAGGACAGCCTAGGAGATGCAACATTAGGGACATCTGTGTGTGTCAGCTGTGTAATGCCAAAAAATGAGCTTTATTTAGAGAGCTGCCATTGATCCTTGGGCTGTTATGCAGCGGTCACCTAACCTATCCCCAGAGAAATGTGCTCCCCAATACCAAACCACCTTATCCCTAGAAGTCCTTGGCAGTCCATGGATGTTAGTAGGCAGTCAATCATTGGGTCTCTATCTCTTTTCACTGGTTGATTTACTGATTGAGTCATATATTCATTCTTGCATTGATTTCAACAAATGTCTATCTAGTCTCTACCATATTTCAACATTTTTACTAATCGTTGAGGAAACAGTGATGCTCTCTTTTGTCTGAGAATAAGAGATTATGGGGAGAATAAAACATTAGGAGATATGTAAAAGTGAGTGAGTGAGTAAGCAATTTGCCACTTCACCTGGTATTTTCTCCTGATTTTATAGACTTGAATTTTTCTTCTACTGACTTCAGGTAAGAGGATTTTTTAGAAAAAAAAATGAACTCCCTTTTATCTGGAAATAAAATACTCATGGGACTTAAACAACTGGGATTTTTTCATCACTATTTTATGGGAAAAATAGTAAGGAATTGGGAACTTAGTAAAAATTGAGATTCCAAAAGGAAATCCTGGAATTACTATATATTCAAATTAATTTCATAAATCTACATCATCTACAACACTGAACAATAAAAGCCTATGTTTAGAATAGTGAACCTTATGACTTGCCAAAGTTACCTGAGGATCCACAAAGGCAGACTGAATTTTTTTTTTTAACATGGGCAGGCACGGGGAACCGAACCCGGGTTCTCTGGCATTGCAGGCAAGCATTCCCGCCTGCTGAGCCACCGTGGCCCACCCAGGCAGACTGAATTTTAAGCAACATAACTTTTGAACATATGCACGTGCGTGCACATGGATTCTGCAGCAACTTCCACAAGGACAGAGATAGGTTGTCTTGTTCACAATTGTACCCTCATGTCTTGCATGTAATATGCTCTATGAATTAGTTGGTGAATGTTGATGTAAATACCAGTGGTGGTATATTGCATTTTTGTTCCCAGTTCATCTACGGATGCTTTGAAGGGCATATGCGCTTTCTGGGCCTCAGTTTCATTATCTGTTAAGTATACTTGTGCCTTACTTCCCTAAGAATTGTATGTATTAAAAGTAAAATAACATGAGGAAAAGTTGTTTTAGGATATGAAATAAACTATAAGTGCAACATATTGTCATTTATTTTTTATTTACTATAATTGACATATTAAAAATATGGTGCCAATTTTATTGGTAATAACTTGCTATTTGGAAATCAGAAGTATATTCAGTTTCTGAAAGCTCTGCCTAAAGTTGGATCATATATTATTTAAGCTGTCATGTTTTGTGTTATCACCAAATTAGTAGTACCTTCTTTATCTAGTATTGCTTCATATAAGACATTATTAGAATTTGTCATGTTAAATAATATTTTATATTTATATAAAATATATAATTTATTATATATTTATATATCTTTATTATATATAGTTATGGTAAGGCCAAATGTAATAAAAAAAGAATCAAAGATTTAGGAGCCAGACAGATTGGAATTTGAATTCTGGAGGAGGTGAAGGGAGAAAGAATGAAGAACAGTTGGGAGTGTTTTCACTGAAAAAAATTCATGCAGGCCTTAGGGTGAACCAGCCTCTATTTGGGTTTTTTGAGAGAAGGGAAGTGAGAAGTTCCTTTGTGAACACTCACTTTGTAGTTTGGTCTTCGGTCCTTTGCCCTCCCCACTGAAAATCACTGCTCACAACTAAAAGGTGCCCTCTTTATGGTGGCACCTCTTTCTCCTGATGTCATGTACACACTACCTCCTCTATGCTGGAGACTAATTTTCATTGATATTCAAAATGTGAAGAGTGACACATACTATCTTTTAGCCATCTAAGATCTCAGATTTCAAATTTTCTTGAATTTGGTTGGTCACAAAGACTCACCAGGGGCAATCATGTTCCGAAATCCAGTGGGAAAAGTAGGATTGGAAGTTGAAATTCATTAGGTAAAAATTGAGGTCTATTTAGTTCCTGAATATTGGACGTCTCTAATCCTCCTTGAAGTAGCATTCCCAGTTTAGGACTGAGTAATGTGGATGATGTGGAGGCAAGTCTCTCTGTTGCTCCCCCTATCCCATTCCTAAATTCCATTCTTAGGACATCTTCTTCTCTTGGTATCTCCCTTAAAAATGTGCTATGCTCTTCTCATTGTGGGTGCCAGATCCTCTCGTGGTTTTTCCCATCAAAACCTATATATTCCCTATCCTTGCTCCTGGGGAAGGGCAGCTAACTAATGCGATAAAAAACTCAGATCAATGTGTAGGTGGTAGATCGATATTTTAGGCTAGACCCTCCCTCGTATTTGCATTAATGAGACCTCTGAAGACTCAAAGGCGTCACCCAAAGGGGTGGGTACTCTAGTGGTGGGAGCTTTATTGTTCATAAGCCCTGCATGTGGCTGGTGCATTGAGGAGGTCCTCAGAATGCATTCCACTCAGCCACTACTCCCTAGGTGTAGAATATCTGACCCAGGCAGGTATGTTCTTAGGAAGAGACCATCCATTTCTAATGTGTAAACTTCATTGTGATCTCTGGGGCACTATAAAATCTCAAATGCGTTATAAAAATCTCCTGGTTCCCTCTTCTCTTAAATCTTTCATGATCTACCTAGATAATCCACCTGTCATCCACCTACCTGACACCCTCTGAGGTCTGAAAGAGTGGGAAAGGTTTGTTCACCTTTGTTACTTTAATGTCTAACGTAGTATGAATATAGTCAGTGCTCAGTACATGTTTGGTGAATAAATTTATGTTCTAGTACAGTTTTATTTTATTTTTTTTTGACAAAGACTACTTTCATTATGATGTTTTGTAAAAATGTACAACCTAGAGAAGAGAACTATTCAGTTTTTGGAAGCAGATTTTCGTTATAAAAATTGTTTCCAGTGCCATATCTGTTCCCAACTCCACGTCTCTACACCATTAGGGTTAAACTCAGCTATTTGAGTCAGCATGCCTTTTGAATGCATTATTATTATTATTGTTCATCATTGCCTCACCTTTTACAATATGCTTGGTGCTTCGGAAGACATTAAAAAGACACAGCTCTCGCCTTGGGGCCTACACTCAAATAGGCCAACAAAATGTATTTAAGAGGAAGTAGATTGATCACAGACATGCAATTTCCCAGGTGTTTGTATTTGCACTTTGAGTGCGTTTGTCTTTTAACCAGCTGTGTGCTAAATAAATCTCCAAACTTTCCTTCAGAACAGGAACATAAATGGCATGAATTCAGAATTCAAAAACAGCATTGGGGGGCAGAACACAGGGCTGAGTGTCCACCAGCCTCATTTCGGAGGTCTTTGTGGTGTTGAACTGCTGTCTCCCCGCGTACCTGCTTAAACAATTCATGCTGCCAATGACTTCCTCAATGGACACCGAAATCATTAATTTAGAAATGGATTACCAAATTCTATAATCCGTTTTCAAACATTTAGTCACTTTTTTTTTTTTGGCAATCAAATAGAGTGTCAAAAATATAGTTCTCCTTTTGGAAGTTGGATATCTATTTGCACAAAAATTAAGAGAACTTTTATCGCAAGAATTTATTACATTCAAACTTGATTTTGAAAATTCATTTATAAGCTAAAATGCATAAAAATGCTCTTTATTATTTTCTTTGGTGAGCATTTAAAAAATTCTCCTACACAGTGAGCCCATCATATGGCATACAAAAAACCATTCTCCTATATAGTTATAAAGTAAAAACAAGCATCCATTTTATTTATTATCTTTGGTGTTTTGGCAAAATATTCATGTGTGTGTGTGTGTGTGTTTGTGAGTGTGTGCGTGTATGTGAGTGTGTGCATCGAAAGCACCTTCGCCTTAGGAATGTAAATACCTATGCATGCTTGTTAATATATGAGACCAAATAACTAGTTTGGGGAGTAAGCCAGTGGCAAAGTTAAGTTTTACATGTAAAGTGCACAATCTGCATGTTTGGGAAAGCTGTCAAATGGCCAGATTGCAGAGGGGGCGGCAATAATCCTCACTGTACAAGGGAGAGTCGGGTTTCATTTCATTTGGTCACTGTGGATTTTAGGTGCTCAGAAAGTTTTCTCATCAGGGTCTTAATCGGTGAGTCAGATGTAAGCACCCAGAACCATACATATTTAGGCCTTGACTTCCAAAGTTTCTGTTTAATTCCACTTTCTCATCACATGCAGGAGTGTGGTGTACGCTTCCAGATGGCCCACATAAATGCTTTGTTGTACTTCACTCACTCCTTGCATGTCAAGCATCTCTGGGACTACATGCATCACCATTTAGCATCTTATATTCATTTGGAAGAGATGAATCTGCAATGTTTGATATAGCTTTCCTTGATAAAATTTGCTTGCCATGATGTTCTTCTCCTACAAGCATCAGGGTTGTGATTGTGGAATTTTCCTCCCATCTCTTCCCTCTCCCCAAATGTTTTCCCCCACACTGCACTGTGATACTTTGGTCTGTAGTTTAGAAGAAATGTTTCCAGTGTGACACTTCTGTACCCAGTGAGACCATCTTAGCGTGTTTGTGAATGCGTAGGTCTTCATTGCTATGTCACCACTATCTAGGGGACTGTGTTTTTTCTTGGGACACTATCATTTTTTAGATTCCAGAACATGATATCTCATCATTGAACTACAGATTTGGCACTGTCACACCTCCAGCTCTTGGAAAAGACATTCCTTATTCTGCGCTCTGCATTAGGATTTAGTTTAGTGACCTTTGTATATTGGCACTGAGAGTGCCCCACGCCGAGTGGGGGAAGGGGTAATCCTGACATAAAAACCACTTTAGCAAAGACACCAGGAGATATGCTAGGTACCAGAGGGATCAAATTATCACCTGACAAATGGTGGCAGTTACTTTTTAAAGTCTTCCAATGTCATCGGTATTTACACATTGGTGAGCAGTTATGGGGAACACACAGATCCCTGTTGTACCAGTAGTGCCTTCTTGCCATTTCTACTTGAATGCCTTATAGGCATTTAGAACTTAAAATGCTCATTTTCAGTATCCACCAAAGCCTCTTCCTCCCCATTTTCCCTAATAGCAAATGGTACATCTTTTACTAACCTACTCAGGCTAGAACTCCTCTACCAACCCTCTCCACAGAACCTACCAGTAAGTTCTTTTGGTTCTACCTCAAAAATATATCTTGAATCAATCCAGTCTTTGTCCAGTCTTTGCCATAGCCACTGTCACCTACCTGTCCCACCTACAGGTCACGCCCTAGTTTCTGAAAAGCATCTGTAACCTCCAATGTGGCCTTTTTGCTATTACTCTGGTTTTCCTACTCAGACTGTTAGAGATTTTATGTCATAAATTGGATATGTCTACCTGCTTCTTAAAATCCTTCAGTGGTTTCCTGTCATGCTTAGAACTCAACCCAAAGTCCTCTCCTCCCACAACCTTCAAGATCTTCAGTGTCTGGCCCTTGACTGCCTCACTCCAACTTCATATCACATATGTAGTTTCCACGACTCCAGCTTCACTACAATTATTTCAGTTCCTCCCCACTGTGAAGGTTTTGCACTTGTTGTTCCTCTTACCTGAAGTTTTCCCCTCTGCCTCTTCACTTGCTTTGCGTCTCCTCAGTCATCTTGACTGTTCCCCCGGCGGGCCTTCCATGTCCATTCCACTGGAATAACTTTTCCTGCTACCTTCCACTGTTGCTTTCTGGTATAGCACCTTGTTCATCACCTTCAATGCACTCGTTGCAGACTGAAAATATTTTGTCTGTTCACTTATTTGTCTATTTTCTATTTCCTGTTGTCTATTGTAAATGCGATGTAGTCAAGGCCAAGGAGTCTGTCTTGTTTAATTTATATCCCTGATACATAGTACAGTGACAGGAACATAGAAGGACTGAAAACATATTTGTCAGATGAATGTTTCTAAAGAGCTCTGATGAGGAGAGTTGAGTGTGGTGTGTGTGTATGTGTGTGTGTAACGGTTAGTTTAAGGAGAGAAGCATATTCTAACTGGAAGTAGGAGAAGAGATGTGAAGACTTAGCGTTAGTGTCATAAAAAATCAGATCAGCCAGGAGGGTTCCAGCATGGGATTGACACACAAAGCCTGGGCCAGCGCAGAGATCTGAGGCCTGGGCCTCGTCACCCTGGCAGGTTGCTGGAGAGCAGTCAGGTATGTGCTGATTGGTGCTTAGAAAAACAACACAGTGTACTCATTCACATAGAAATATAAGAGACCCGCAGCTCCAGGGTGAAATGGAGTCGAGCTTCAAAGGAATCACATGACGCGGTTGAGGTTATGTTATATTCAATAAGTGTAACAAACTTCCACTTCCACATGTCAGTGTACATGTGGATTCTTTTGAGCAAATACCCCATCCTTATAATCTGCAATTTATTTTTATAAATATATGAGAGAACAAAAATGCATTACAGGAGCAAGTTTACAAGAGCAGATGAGTAGGGTGTGAGAATATGTAGAATAGATAGTGGGACGAAGCCATGTGGGTACAGATTTTACAGAAGTATTTGGACCACACACACACCAAGTGGGGGAAGGAAGCACATTCCGCAGCTAAGAGCAATTCACCCTCCTGGTCAAAACCCAACTCTTGAGGTACACAGGTAAGGTGGCTAAGCACATGGGCGCTGTGAATCACAATCCTGGTAATGGCAGAGAGCATCTCATGAGTATTTACGTGTGTCACATGCTGCCTTAAACTCCTTACATGCTTTCCTTCACTTAAAACTCATAGTAAATCTATTAGTGCAAGTACTATTATCCCTCCATTTTCACAGAAAAAAACTACGCAGTTAAGAGAGGTCAATTATTTTCTCTAGATCACACAGCAAATAAGTGGAGGGTGGAATTTAAACTCTTATCTGTTTACATTTAGAGGCTGAGCTCCATGCTTCTCTATCGATTTGCAAAGAAATGTGATCACTGGATAAATAGTCTCACACTCTGCCTGGGAATTGAATAAGTGCATAATGGAATTCTTGGTCTTACTGATTTTCAGGAAAAAATATCCTCTGACTATACATGGGCATAGCATTCAATACACACACACACACACACACACACACACACACACACACACATATATATATATATATATATATATTTTTTTTTTTTGCTGGCCCATTAGAATGCAACCAATGTTAGGGCCTCATGTTGGTTTCCTTGTCCATAAGCACAGCTTCTGAAGGCAAAGATTTGGGGCTTGTCCTGAAACATGGATCTGTGGAAGCTGTTTTTTTTATTTGGCCATTTCAGTCGTTCATTTATATGAACTGTTTGAATAAAATAATGTATAGTCACTGAAGAGAGTAAACATTTTAAAAAATAACTTGCATTGTATTTCTTCAATGTGATGCATAAATAAATCTGTAGAGGAATGTTAAAAATGGCTGGCTGAAAAGAATCTGAAAAATTCCAAAGAGAAATGATAAGTTTAAACTTTATGAAGTTTGAAGGTCTTGTCGATAAAACAGAAATGTACTGAGAAACTGAGGAAAAAGAAAATAAAAACAAAAGAAGTGAGAGTCATTGATTCGATTTGGAACTGTCACATGGGAGAAATTTCAAAATAAGACATTGAGGATGTTGCAAAATTCATCATTCTTATTATACACACTTGCAGGTACAAAGCGAATTAGATGCAAGAGTTTTTTTTAAAAACGCCATATAACGTTTCTGATAGGCCAGAACTATTGAAGCAAATCAAATCTCTCTCTTTTGATATGCATTTACGCATTGAAAATTTTATATTATTGACCATGCTGAACGCTGTGACTTCTGGAAAGCCATTATGGCTCAGAGGATAGCTTTTTATTTGGCACTGTATCAATTTGGAGCCCAGACTGTCATGATCTCACTGCAGATTTGCATACGAGAAGCGGTATGGAGAGAAAGGTAAGGTGTGCATGCAGTAGGCAATTTTCAAATGTCATCGTTTTAGCCCCCCCAAAAAAGGGAAAGAAGAACGCGCATGTTTAAGGGAATGCTCTGCGCCCTGGTTTGTGCCACTTGCCCGCGTTGGCACGCCCCACACTTCTCCCTTCTGCAGGGTGGCGCTGAGCTGCTGCACGGCTGTGCGTGGACCACCATTTGCCCCTTAAAGATCACACATGGCTCATTTACATTATAGACAATGGGCGCAAGAGGGGGAAATGCTTAATTTTATTAATAGAGTGGATTTTAAATCTCACTACAGGAGGCCACAGAATACCCCAAAGGGCTAATTTATGTTGTGCAGAGATGGCAAATCAGAGTAGTCCCAGTGTGCTGTGGGTTATTCTTTACCCCCAAAGAATTTGCTCCCTACAAAAGCCACCACTAGGTAGATTGGCTTTGAGCATCCTCTGTTTAAAGACTGGAATTGTTCTACACCTGATGTACGAATACCTAAGCCCCTGAGGTTTGCAACAGGAATGCTAATGTGTGGCATAACCCCCAGTGAAACAAACAGAGCTAGGGCTGGGATAATGATTTTGTAACCTCATGTTGACATAACCCACCAGCTTGCTGAAGAGCCCCTTCATGTTGCCAAAACAGAGAAACTATAATGATTTTCAGATACAGTTGACAAGAGACCATTTAGTAAACTTTTATTTTTTTTTAACTAACAGTATGCAAGGATGTTGTATTCTAGGCTGCTACTAATAATCTCATCAGAATGCAAAAGCAGCGACTGTGTTATAAAACCAATGATCTGTTATATTCTGCAAGAATTTACAAAAGCCTAATGTCATTTACTACACCATGAGAACCATACTTGGATAAAAAAATAAAGCACAACAGAATTCAAAAACTGATTACAGCTGACGAAAAAATAAACTGTTTACGAATGCAATGCTTTAAAGGTAGAACCTAGTACAGTTAAGGCACAGAGCCCAGTGATGACTTCAGAGGGAAAGAGACTGGTGTTTGGAGATGCATAAATGTGGTACGTCACTTCGAACCATGCTGGAATCAGAACATCCATTCATGCCCAGGATTCTCCCACCCACAGTTAGTGCTGGGTATTGTATTACTGGCTATGGCTATAGGAAACTTGCAGACTCAAAAGAGTTTGGTGTTTTGTCTTATTTTGTTTTTCTTTCTCAGCAGCATTTTGGCAAAAGCATATCTTTGGCAGTCTTCAAATAGAGAATTGAAATGATTTTAAAAGGGAAAAACTTTCTTCAGGGATGTTTGGAATAACTTCAACTGAAAAGCTGGTGGCAGAGATCTTTTTGGTCCTTGATATGCCTGGCACTCAGATGGCTGCTCCTCTGTCTGAGCTGATGTCCCAGGATGGGTGGCAGGGACAGGCTACCCTGTGGCCATCATGCTGGATGCTCTCAAGCTTTCATGGATTCATTTCTGGCAGTTTGTGGAATTTTAATTTTATAAGGAAATCACTGTATTTTAAAATTCTTTCCTTTGACCCCTGACCCAAATTCATTTGCATTTTATTCAGTGATTCAAAACAATCAGCTTTCTGAAAGATTGTTTGCCTATTTACCTACCTATCTACCATCTCTCCATCAATTTATCTGTTTGTCTATCAATCAGTCTACTGAGAAACTTCAAAGATCTTGGAATTTCTATATTTATTTTTAAAGCTTTGAAAGAGACATATTTAGCCTTTGCTTTTCAAACTAAGCCCTTTGGAAGCACGTTTGTCTCCAGGGTGCCAGTGGCAGGATTAGGAAGCACAGGGTCCTTAATGTTAAAAGACATTTTCACAGTAGTGCTAAGCAGCTTCCCCAAGAATCCTTGTGGCAACTGTATTCCTGGATGTCCTTGAAGACACACTTGGTCTTGCAAACTTGCAGGGAATCATTTTGAATTGTTGACTTAGGCGCCTGTTAGACATCTGGTAATAATGAAGATGGAGCTTTTAATGCTTTAGGATTTTATGAATGAGTTATAGTAGAGTCACTGATGATCATTAAAATACATCTCTACAGGAGGAGGCTGTCCATATTTCTTGACTGCTGAGAAGTTGCACATATTCATAGTTGCCCAGAAAGAAACTTAGACATGTCTAAATTCCCTTCAGATTGATTAGCTTGAGAGCCAAATGAAAGGATGTTACAATTCATCACAGATAGGTAGAAGTGTTTTGTAAAAGAAGTAACTCTTTATTAATGAGCGTCAATCGCATGGGGCAGCAGTTAACTGTGAGAACTGGCCCTGTACTTTTGAGCCTTCCTCCTGAATTACCATCTGCCCTTGTCTGCCTGGTAAACTTCCTTCCTTCCATCCTCAAGAGCAGCCTTAATGTTGCTTTCTGTTCATGATGCTCCTAATCTTCACAGGTAAAGGTAATTAATTCCCTTTTATGTTTCATAGCACTATATATGGAATTATCTCAGATCTTGTATTAACTGTTTCTAAGTATGTCTATAACCATAATTATTTATTAGTTTATCTTACTATACTTTCAACTCTTCAATAAATATTATTTTCTATCTGCAGCATATTGTGAGAGCCTGGTATCTAGTTGGTATCTAATAAATTTAGAGTAAATGAGTAATAACAAGGAGATTTAAGTAAAGTCAAGCCTCTAGGAAAAGCTTTGAAAAAGTTATCTATTGTTTAATACCTCTGGACTGACTATTGATCACCTAAGGAGCTTGTTTAGAGGATTCATGTTCTACAAAGTGAAAACAATTAAACAAATAAACAAACATCTTTGTCTTCATTTCAAAATTATATGGTGTTAGACTTAAGGGACGGGTCCTTTTCTCAATTTAACAGGCAATCAACGAATTAGACACTGGAAGTAAAAGGTTTCATTTGTCTCATTAACAGAATATCTATTGATCATTAAAATTAAATTGGTCCTTTTGAGAACTGAATGAAAGTTTGAAGAGAGTGGTCTGAACGGACTTTGTAATTTCTTTATTAACAAATTTGCTTCGGGCCCCGGCTGTGTACCCAGGGCTATGTTAGCTCTGAGGGTTCAGGAATGAACCAAGTTGATGTGGTTCCTGCCCAGTAGAATCTAAGGAGTGAGCTGGACTTCAAACAAAAGATTTCTTTAAGGGCCATGTTACTGCAATGGAGATAAAAGCTAACTGAAAAATGCAGGGAATTCAGTAGAATTGTGTGGAAATCTACTCTAGAGAGGAGACATCTTTAGTGAGGAAATGACAAAGAGAAACTGGACAAATGTTTGGGGTTGGGGAGGGCAGGGGATTTCTACCAAATAGAAAGTATTTTATCTCTTAATGATAATAGAATATCATATTAATAGAAGTGGGGATGAAGAGAAAGATGATATAGACAAAGAGAAAATACAGCCTATATGGACATGAGGCTGGTGCATTTGATGAAGGTAGGGCTGAGTCAAGGTAATGATGCTTGCATATATTAAGTGAAAGGAACCGTGACACTAGCTGAGGATGGAAAGTTGGGAGGGGATCAAAGCTTTCAGAGGATCAAAGGCCATCTCAGGGATTGTGACAATGGATAAAGCCAGGGTAACAAGCATCCTTTGCAAATGCAGCTGCAAGAGAAATCTCCTAACCACCTTCTTCCAATGAGACCTCTTCATATAAATTCCAGAGCTGCTACTGATTTCATGCTTTACCTAAAATAAATTGGAATCCATGCTTTACCTAAAAGAAATTGGAATCCATTTTAAAAAGGAAATGACATTCAGATTTGAGTTTTTGAAAGATTACTCTCGCTTCTGTTAGGAGATCAGGTTGAAGGAGGGCAAGGATGAGCCTAGAGAGTGAAGAGGCTGTAGTGAAAGATGACCTAAATTGGGGGAGGGGGGGTAGATCATAGAGCCAGATAGAGAGAAATTGATGAATTAGAGGTATGTTTTGAAAGAATAATCCACAAATATGTGTTATGAGGGAAAGGGAGTTGTTGAGGATGGTCACCAGGTTTCTATCATGCACAAATGGGTGGACATTGGGTCAATTTTTGAAATAGAGACCTGGAAGAGGAATCATTTGGGAGGGAAGCATGGTTAGGTTCTATTTTTGGAACTGTGTTTGAGGTGGCTGTGAAATGTCCAAGTGGAGAGATCAAGTGGGAAATTAAATACAAAGTTATAAGGATTAGGATAGAAATGAGCAAGGGGGAAACATGAATTTAGGGACCATGGGCTTTCAGAGGAAACCCGTGGACTATGGATAGAAGTGAAAACAGGCACCGAGATTCTTTTTTGGATCATAATACACATGATGGGGAAAAAAAGGAGAAATATTAGATGCTCTCTAAGAAGCTATCGTAGAAGTTCTGTTTGTTTTTATGTATTATTCTAAATGATTAGTTGATTCATTGTCTTAATAACATGTTTTGGCTTTTTACTGTCAATTGTTGGCTACATTTTTTATATTAACTATGTATTTTGCCTTGTACTACCACTAGAAAGTATAAGACATTCCCCCTAATTCCTAACATCATAGGATAAAGAAATTATTAGGAAATTAAACAAGACATTTGTTAGGGAAATCACAGATACCTGTTAAGTAGCCAGTGCCCAGACATCACCTACCTGCAAATCCTTCTTTGGGGAAGTCACAAATGACATGCTAAGTACCGATCCTTCAGCCTTCCACTCCCCCGCCCCCCACCTTTTCTATTGTGAGCTGTTCCACAAACAGGGGGAGATGTTAGGTCTTTGAAAAAGCTTGGCTAGAAATTAAACCCAGAAACTAGAAACAAGCAGCCTCAGATGCTTAACAGAAAAGGAATTCTCAGTGGTGGGGCCACTCCCCCTGAAGTGCATAAAAATCATACTCAAACAATACTGATTTGTCTCTTTTCTCTGGGGAGGAGTGGGATGTGGGGAGCTACCATCTATCGACCCCAACCTGGAAATGGTTTTAAACATTCCAGGAAATTGGCCCTGATGTGGCTCCTTCCCCTGCTCTTTTTGATGCTTTGTGCTGAGTAAGTGACAAAGAGATTACTTACCCTCTATGGACTTTTTATTGTTGCAAGTAATAAAGGGATCATTTGTTAGAAGTTTCTGTGGTGCCCTGAACTTATGTTCCCATGATGCACCATTGTAGCAACTTGTTCCACAAAATTCTTAAATTATTTGACACAAATCAACAGAGAAAAAGCCACTCAGAGAAGTCAGAGTAGTGTCAGTGTCATATTTAGATCTCTTCTCTTTCTCTTTCTTTTTAATGGCAGATATATATTGGTATATATATATATATATATATATATATATATATATATATAAAGATTCAAAGACAGATATTATCATTTTATAAATAGTGATACTCAAGCTCTGAGAGATTATGTGATATCATATAATTAACAACTGGCTGAAGGTAGGCTCGAAATCACATCTTTGGACCCCACAGCCAGAGTTCTTTCCACTCCTTCACGTCTAATTGTAATGACCAATATTAACAAGGCCCTGTGAACTTTATTAGGCAGGTTTATCTTTAGTACAACTCCGTATGGTCATCAGGGTCACATAACTAGCGGCAGAAGTGGTACATAAAACAAAGCTTTGTGGCTTCTCATTGTGTCCCAGACCCTGGGTGGATCGCGAGTTCACAGAGGGCTAGCCTTGGCCTGGCACTGAAATTACATAGGGCAGCCATGGGATTGATAAGTATTGGAGGTCCATTCATAAGGTGCATTCTGATGACAGTGAAAGCACAATCAAAGAGACAATGGGCCAAAGTAAGTACTATGGAATGCATCAGGCTGACAGCCACCTTCCAACATCAACTTCTTGATGTGATGTGCATAAGAGAAACCCATCTCCTCCCTTGGAAATGAGTTCTAGAGCCTAATGAGTGAGTAGGTTCATAAGTGTATGATTACGTTTCATAAGGTAATAAGAAGGGAGACTAAGGGGAAAAGGAAACAAAAATTCAAATTCCAGGAACTTTGAAAGGCTGAGAAGGCTGAGCAAGATGGAGGATAATGAAGATGTTGCTGGTGGTGATGAGAAGAGAGAGAGAGAAAGAGGAGGACCCAGTTCATTCACACAATATGTTTGTGTTTTAAGTCATCTGTATACTTTTAACGTAGTATTTTCCTTTTGTTAGGGTGCTTTTAAGCGTTAACCTTTGGTTTCCACAGTGTAAGTGGTTGGCCTTATGTGATTGCAGGTGTTAGATTCACTGGGAACGGGGTCATCCACAAAACCTCCATACACGAGTCCCCGAAGGAAAGCAGGTCCAGCTGTCTTACACCGGAAGCCACATTCCTCACAGAACAAGTTCATTTTAGCTGTCAGATATGGAGTATCTAGAATCTCTGTTTGTATGCAACATTGCCAGCAGGATGCCCACCCACCTCCACTGGGGATTAGAATCCCCAGTAGGGGACAGAAGCGGCTTTCAAGTGAGTGAAGCAGCTGTTGTTTTACACAGAAATGCCAAGAGCACAAGCACATGTCTCATCACCAATTGGTGGTGTCATGGCCAGTGAAATACTTCACGGTTTTTATGTGATTTGGGGAGGAGCAACTGGTTTTGTGAGGTTTAAGTTATAGATAACAATAAACTATATCTGGAAACTAGACCTTTGGTCAGAATTCATGTTTTTGCTAACAACAAAATTGGGGTCAGAGATGTGGAAGGTGGGATTAAATTAGCCACACATCTTTATGATTTTAAAAATTATTTTGTTTTCCTTTAGTTGCTTTCTTCTAAGTAGCTGAGTGAATATGAATATGAAAAATGTGATGATCTTGTGAGCCAGCGATTGTATACTTCTGATGGTTTGTATGGTGTATGAATATATCTCAATAAAACTGCATTAAAACACATACAATTTTGCTGTGATATCTTCCTATTACATGAAATTTTACATATAATATTATCATTTCCAAAATTAAGTCTCTAAAAATAAGACATTTAAAACAGCTTTTCAAATGCAGAGAAATATAAAATACATGGCAATAAGTACTTATAGACATTCCATTTACTTATATGTTTGTCTACCTACGCATTCAAAATCTACTTACCCATCTGTGCATCTACCATCCACCATCTAACAGTTTTTTTAATCAAGGATCTTCTATAGCTTATGCACTGTATTAGTGCATTAGATATTATCGGACACCAAAAGTAATACAATTCCTACTCCCCTCTTCTAGAAACTTCAAATTATTTCAACTGCTCATTTGTAGCATCATTACCTTATGACTGTGGCAACCACCCTTATCATTTATAAAAATGATGTCAAATGCAGCCCTCCTCCCAACAAGACCCAGACACCACAGATATCTCTTTTGCTTTACTTTTTCACCAAAAATGTGGTGTCAACCTGAGAATACCTTTTAAGACTGCCCTGTTTATGGATAGGCACCTGAGAAAATATGAGGATTGTGTATTGCTGTGATTTAGTTTATGGAAAAATTGATGAGATTCCAACATAAAACAGTGAAATCCAATATAATATATGCCCTCATGAAACATATCTCTGACCTTTGTCTAGATCGCCAGATTTTGTGACAGAAGTAACAGAGTCACTTGGTAGTTGATGTGTCACTAGACCAAGTTTATCAAAAACTCTTCTTGAAACTGCACCTGGATTTGGGATGTTTTGAGTTGGAAGGTACCTCAGTGATCATCTACCCCAAATCCCCAATTTGCAGATGAGGAAATGGACACCATATAAAGGCCAGGATGGGCTGGGAGAGGACCCTCCGTCAGATTTCCAACTTCAAGTCACATTTCTTTACAATTTGCCCCTGAGAATTTTTTTTACATGAGATGCCTCATCACCAACAGCTAATATTGGGCAAATCCTAGCCTAAACTGAGGCATGAGAACCTTGTTTGTGAATTCATCCTTCTGCTCTTTCTTCCAACTTATTTTCTCTAACCCCTCCACTGCCTCCTCATCCAGCCCCTTTTCTCTTCTCATCACTTGTGTCCCGAACAGGATGCCTATTACCATCATATGCAACAGCTCCTTAACGAATTTGGGTTTTTGTTTGTTTGTTTGCATTTACCAAATTAATAGTTCTATAGTAGGAGTCTCAGTTTTCCTTGGGTTAAAGCAACAGCAAGGTTTGACTAAAAGGAAGGAGGATATGGAGCTTTATGTTTTTCTAACACAGGTATAAATAGCTGTTTATTTTATTTAGTCTATAGCCTTGAATTTGGAGCACATGTGCCACCAGTGATACCAATGATAGCAAATCAGATTTGCCAGAATTCTGGGGAAATGCTTTCATTCAATCTCAAGTATTAGTGAAAGCATCAACCTGGTAGTCACATAAACCCACACTCCAGGTGAAGCAGACACACACAGACAGAGAAGCTTAGGCTCATCTTTTCTCTTTTCCTCTTTCTCCTGCTCCATCCTTCCATTGTTCTGAAGTCTGTAGTGTGCATTTCCTGCTTTTCTTTCTAATCTGCCAAGGATCACAGTCAACTGGAATATAGTTTTTTTCCCAAGTGAAGACTCATAAACATGCCACAGAAGTTCCCCATGATACAACATCTGAGTACTTTTCTTCCTTTAAAAAAGGCATTTTAAAAAAATAGCTCGTTTGCGTTTCTTTTCCCTATATTCTTAATTATATTAAATACCCATATATCCCCTCCCTGAGTATTCATTTAGAAAGAAGGTTTTGTAATAGTCACATTTAATTTATCAGGGTGCAATAATTTGTGTTTCCCAATCATCTTGCCGACTTTAGTTCATTATACTATTGTTTCACATGAGTAAGTTAGCAAAGTTTGGATTGATTGACTCTAATTAACTAAAACTGGTTCCAGGCTGTGCATCTATTGTCATGGTAGCTAGCCGCAAAGCCCTAAACTGCTCAGCAATGGTGTTGCAAGGTAATATTGATCTGAAAACTGTAGACAATATATAACCTCAGGCTTATGAGTTTTTGGAAGACAAAAGAAAATAGGGGTATGGGAGGAAGAGGTATTAGGACTAATTTTAAGGGATATTTGGGAGTATTAAGTTGAAGTTTTCAGTGGATTCACTTCATTTTTGTTTTTCCTGAGATAATCACCAATGTGTTGAACTACAAATGAATCCAAAGTCTAACAGTAAGAGGAATTAGGATTTCATGGTTTTGAAATTATGAATAAATGAAATAAACTTGTTGACAAATAGTTCAAGAGCCACCAAAAAAAAAAAAATTGTTGAAACCTCTGTTTTGGTAGAGGAAATCTCTCTATATGCTGCTCATGGAAAACCAGGAGCTTTTGAATTTAATATTTTCACTATTGCTGACATTTTTTAATAGTTAATAATGATCTTTGCCGTAGAAAAAGTAGTTTTCATATTGTATGGCCAACTGGAAAAACGATCACATTTTCAGTCTGTAAGCATGAATAAATATCTTTCCTTTTTTTTTTTTTTTTTGTAGTGCTGGACAGAAATCGTGTTTAAAAAAATTTGTAGAGTAGAATGTCCTAAAGCAGATTCACCAGTGAATTTCCAACTTTCCTACGCAAGTTGCTGTATTTCTGTTGCTCTTGTCTTCAAGTATCACCTTATTTTTAATCGCTGTTGCTCATTTTTTCAGGTTCATGTCATTCATTTTAAGAGCTCTGGGGATCCTATTTTGCACACCTCCCTTATCAACTCAGCTGATTTTCTCTTCAGTCTCCCATTTCTTCCCCAATTCAACAGGAGAGCAGTCTTCATATTCTAGCAGATAACAGCATGGAACCTTAGCTCGTGTACACCAGAGCCCTGCCTGAGAAGCTTTCCGTAAGAGTGGAGAAACACTAGAAGCATTTTTGTTTATCCAGCTGTTACCTTTATTTGCACTGTACTGAAGTCTTTGCGAGCTGGGTGTCAGGCAACTTTTATGTTGGCATCATTTCCATTTCATAGCTTGAATTTCTTTCAGTGTTTTATAGGCGTTGCTGCGTGTGGGAGCAACTTCCAAATGTCACAGTGAAAGAAGCACAAGGTAGAGCCTTAACAAGGGCTGAGGAGACAGAGGAAAGAAAGGTGGGGAAGGACAGTGACACAGCTTTGCTTTTGAAAAGAGAAAATTGGAAGTGTAGGGCTACCAATTCCTCACAGTTTTAGGAGCATTTCAACTGTTTACCACGCAGACATGGAATATATGGTACACACCTGCTTTTCTGCTTGAATATCTTAGCAACTGAGTATCTCCGCTCCTTTTTGTTCTTATGTTTAGGCAGTTTTGAAGAAGTGGATCACTCGGGACAATGGAAAGAGCTGACAGACAGCAGATGACCTGCTCAGACTTCTTCATCTCAACTCCCTCTAATGGGTGGACTGGTGATGCGCTCATCTGTCCCACAGAATACTTGCCTTGCCCTTCTTCCCAGAATTCAGATCAGCAATCTAAAATATGTCTGTCATGTTCACAGTTTTCCTCCCTCATTAGCACCTATTATTACAATGGATTCACTTTTTACCAAATAGAAAGTATTTTATCTCTTAATGATAAAAATCTTGATTATTTTTCAATAATCAAATAACAAGCATTCTTTAATTCCCTAATATGTGTCCAGCACTGATGACAATGCAGAAGAAGGATAAGACACAGTCCCTGTCTGTAAGAAGTTTGTAATTTCTTTCGAAAGCAAGTCAATATGTAGAAAATTAAAAAATACCAATAAGTTTTTATTAGAGTTTGTCAGATAAGAAATTTAGGAGTTCATAGATGTGACATGAAGATGGGATGAAATAGCCACTTCTTTCTATTGCCTTGGTTGAATATATGTTGCAAACATTGAAGGGTACTGATTATATTATGTCAAGAATTAGCTCATTCATTTTCAGTTTCTCTTCTTTTAGAACTTTAAAATCTCACTCTGTCTCATTTCTCTTTCTCTCTCTCTCTCTCTCCCCCTCGCTCCCTCTCACCCTCCCTCCCTTTCTGTAAATTCACTCTTTTCAATGATGGGAAATTATGTTGACTATGCAAGTCATTGATAATGAATTTCCTAATGTCCTTTTTCAATTTATTTAATTTAGTACTGAAATTTGATAAAGTTTATATAGAATCACCTAAGAATGGAAGTTTGATAGAAGAAATTAGTTGGAGTTTTTGCCTATAAAATGGACTAAGTCTCTGTATTTGTAAATGCTTAATTTGCATTTTTTGGTCCATATCTTCTGAGGAAGCATCTCAGTTTTTCCAAAGATCGTAAATGTCATTACCAGAGGAATCTCTAACATTAGTTTAGTAGATAGTGTCCTCTAGTTTTTATCTAAAGAGAAAAGCAGACCATGGCTACAAATTATATTGGATAAACTCTAAGAATTTCTGGAAATCTGAGAATTATTTTGGGTCACCTGAGATGGCAGACTGATCACAGTGGCTTTGATTTGTTCAACCTCTATGTGGCAGAAACAACTTCATGGAGAATGAATTTCTGCTGAAGGACAGGGATGTTTACTGAGGGCTCTGGGTCCACAAACTGGGTACAATTAATAGGGCAAACATCAGAATTATTGCTGAAATACTCCAAGGCTGCATCTGGGCAAAAGCACCGACTATCAAACAAAAGAAGGGCAAACAAAACAAGATTAGCAGTATAGGAAAGGGTTGCAACAGGATGGGAGTAAGTGTGATGGAAGATAAAGGGGAATATCTGAGAACTGAGATTTTGAATGGAGACTGCATGTTGGTTTATCCTTTTCGTATAGTTTTAAGTTTATATTAATGGGGTGGGCAAGGCAACTTAATGTACTTAATCTGACTGTAATAACAAGGAGGAATGTAGAGTCAAACTCCCAGCCAGCTCCATGCTCTAACCTTTTGATAACAAATATCAGATAAGAAAATGTTTTCTGATTTTGTTCCTTTATCTGAAAGATAAGAGAGTGCCTCTAAGATGAGTAAAAGAGATCAGTTTTCAGTAAAATCATAGAATCTTGGGGGAAGCAATAACCTTGGAGATGTGCTAATCAAAGTGTGGCCCAAGGATTAGTAACATTGGCGTTGCTTGGGAACCTGTTGGAAATGCAAAATCTCAGCTCTTAGCCCATATCTACCAAACCAGAATCTATCACGTAACAAGGATCTCATGTGATTCATGTAAACATTAAAGTTTGAGAGTGTGATTTTGAGAATGATTTTGTTTGCTAATGCTGCCAGAATGCAATATACCAGATATGGACTGGCTTTTATAATAGGAGATTTTTTAGGATACAAATTTAAAATTCTAAGTCTGTGGAAATGTCCAAATTAAGGCAACCAGAAAAAGATACCTTGACTTTGAAGAAAGGCTGATCATGTCCAGGGTTTCCCTGTCATGTGAGAAGGCATATAGAAACTTCTACTGTCCTTCTCTCCCAGCTTCTGGGTTCAAACGGCTCTGTCAGCAGCTTCTGCATCTCTAGACATCTGCTCTCAGTATCAGGCCTCCAAGCATCTGTCTGCTCTCTCCAAAATGTCTCCCTCTTAAAGGACTCCAGTAAGTGGATTAAGACCCAATTTGAAAGGGTGGGGTCACAACTCCATCTAATCAAAAGGTCCCATCCACAATTGGGTGGGTTGCGTCTCCATGGAAATAACCTAATCAAAATGTTCACAAGATTGAATTAAAAGAACATGGGTTTTCTGGGGTACAGAACAGCTTCAAACCAGCACAGAGGACCACAGACATTTCCTTTCTGTATCACTCACTGATTGTCTCCCAGTCTCTGAGTATAAACCCACTGGTGATATTAAGCTCAAAACATAAAAATCACAGTATTGTCTAAGAAAATTTTCTAAGAAAATACTCTTGCAATTTTCAGGGCCAAGCACAATAATTGGTGAATAATATTTGCTTAATATTTATTGAATGAATGTATAAGTGTTTCATCTTGAATTGAAAGTGTTTGTCCATAAATTCTTTGATTTAGCTAGAAAATAAGTCTATTTTCTATAGCCAGTCATAAACTTAAATGAAAAGAAAAGAATTTGTTACATATAAAGTTGCTGTTTTCCTGGCTACCAATTCCATCAACTGTTATTTTATGTCAGGACATCTGAGTTCCTCATCACCTTTGGCTCTTCTGGCCACATTTTGGATTGTGAGTGTCTCTCACAGAATGTGTAATCTTAGGTTAAGCCTGTCTCCAGATGTGTTCTAAGCAGCACATAGTATGAGGAACACAAGCCAGTGACCTTTTTCTGCTTCTGCTCTGTGCTTTTCTAATTTAGTAAATTGGCTGTCACATCACTAAATAGAGGAAGTTTGAACTTGGGTTCCCTATTTTGTATGAGGTTATTTTGCTTACCACAAACTAAGGCCACAGAAGCTAAATATATGTCTACTTGAATGATGACTTTATAGCAATAAAATGAGCCCACAGGGGCTAATGACTCTGTAATCAGCTTTTTCAACCTCTTTTTTATATTGGGCATAATTTTCTCTCTCTCTGAAAAATTCTACATCATTTATCACTGGCCTAACATGAGCAAAAGGGGAAAGGCATCAGCTGAGAGATTGGAGGCCACAGCCTATCTGCTATTAAATCATAATAGTAAATTTGCCTGGAGGAGACAATTTGATTTTGGATACTGGTACAGGAGACTCTCAGGTTATTTTTTGTTCTTATTATTACCTTGGTATGGGTTTATGAAATTAGGTTTTAAGAAGGATTTGTTTAGTTGGTAGTTTAACTATGACCAGTCAACAGTCCACTAACTCAGAAACTTTTTGGTCTATACTATCTCCTGATGGTTATCAAGGGAAGGGTATCAGACCCTTCTTGTTGACCTGTTTGAAAACTGGTCTTTGTTAAATTTTGGGTCAAACACTTCTTGTGATGGACATATTACTAACATTTAGGTGTACTACAGTGCCAAGAAACATCATTTGAGAAACTCTTCCCTTCCTACCTATTATTATCACTTTATCCTTTAGATTCTCCTTCCATAGCTTAAAGCCTAGCCCGCTCTTGTGCAATTGTTCCTTTTCTAGAGCTCATTGTTCTTGGGCTCCAGCTTACAGTCTATCTGTACTGAGTATTGTTGGCTTGCTCCTCCAGATCCACTCTCCAGTCTCCTCCTCCTTGTTTTCTGTCTTGATAGGCAGAGCTGTATGGGTTATATTGGAGAATTTTCATACCCTCACTCTCCTCTCATCTTTAAGGACAAAAGGCAGTAATGGTTCTGCTGCTAGTCCAGGATTTCTATACCATTCCTCATGGTTCCTTAAACAGAACTCATGTAATTAGTATCTTTGTATGTAGATACTAACACATTTTGCATTATCCTAATTTGGTGGCATGATTTGTTTCTTTGTCCCTTTATCCTGGATGATTGCAGCATTCATTCATTCATTATCTCATTTTTAGTTTAAAAAGTTACTTAATCAGTTACTCATGTAAGAAACTCTTATAGATGATCTCTATTGGCTAATCATCCTGCTAAATTTGTTTAGAACTCATTTTCCACCAAAGTCAATATGCTTTTGACAAAGCTAACCCATTGAGTCCTTATTTTAATTGCTTCATGAAGATAAAGGCCAGTAATTGAGAGATAAGCACTCCCAGCCATTTTAAGAGCTATTACTCTTGTGACACTAAGTAAGAGCCTCTTTGGTCATGTCATTTTTTAATGCATTCTCTTGTAATTTTCTTCATTCACTTTTAACAAAGTGTACATAAAATATCTTATCCTTTTAAATCACAATACCCATTTAGAGAGAAGAATTGTCCTATCATTGTTAATGACTAGTTTTCCAATCATACCAAGCTCCCTGTTTTTTCATGCTTCCTACATTGAATCTTTGGCCAGCTTGGCAGCTGAGGCCAATTATAAAGGCAGCCTTGGGGTATCTCCTGAGAAAATTTTCCTCAGCTTTTCTATGCATGACTCTTTCCTTCTGTAGTCACCAACAAAGGGATAAGATATTTTCACTCAAGGTTTGCTCTTGAGTCTATGGTTTGACTCATAAACTCATGAGTTTGATTCATATAAGGGCAGTGTAAAGTTTACTCTCCATGGACATGGTCCTTTCATCGGGACTTTCTTGGGCTTTGGTTGTAACATAACAAATCACCTAAACACATGGCTTTGTGGCAGTGATGATGGGGAAGTGTTAGGTTTATTACATGTTTATTACATGTTCAATGCAAGTCAACAGAAGCTATTAAAGCAATCTTTGGTTGTATTAATAAAAGTTCAGTGGCAAGATCAAGTGATGTGAAAGAACCTGTGCACTAAAAAGTAAAAGAGATTACCAGGAGAAATTAAAAAGTTTTAAATAAAAGGAGAGATGTAATGTGTTTATGAGTCAAAAGACTCAACATTGTTCAGATTGCAATCCTCCACAAATTGATCTATAGAATTAATGCACTCCCAATCAAAATCCTAGCAGGCTTTATTCCCCCGTTTTTGATAGAAATTTAAAAGCTGATATTATGTTGGAATATAAAAGACTCAGAATAGCCATAAAAACTTTGAAATGAGTGAAGTTGGTAGGCTAACACTTTCTAATTTTGAGACATTATAAAATGGTAGGAATTAAGAGAGTGTGATAATAGCAATAAAAATGGAATAGAATAGAGATTCTATGGACAACTGGTTTTTGACAAAGTTGATTCTTGTCAACAAACAGTGCTGGAAAAGTTGCATATCCACACACACAAAAATAAAATTTTATCCATGCCTCTAATATATACAAAAATGACTAAATGCAAAACCTGAAATTATAAAACATATAAAAAGCAAAGGGGAAAATCTTTGTGAGCTTGGTCTGCTTAGTGGTGGCTTAATGTAGCAATGCGATTATGAGGGGTGTGCACTTGTAAAGCTCTAGCACCCCACATATGCCGGGGTAGGTCTGTGCTTGAGGAGGGAGAAATAATCTCTATGATGACCTCCTGAATTCCCCATTCAGAAGGTGACCCTGGAGAATGAGCTTATGATGTGGACAACGTGGGGCAGGGCTTTCTGTACTGAATCTACAGCAAGTGCAAAAATGAGTTGGTATGAGAGCTCTTCTTTGCAGAACAATACATTTCTCCTTGGAAACTAGGACTCATGGAAACCATGACATCATGTGAAGAATCAGGTGATCAGTAATCTTGTTTCCCTAGTCATTGTAGAACAGGTGTATGGACTTGAGGCAATGATTTAGATTTCACCTTTGTCCTGTCTGTGTGGTCTCGGGTTAGCAATTTAAGTCTTAGTTTTATCATGAGGAATAATAACACTGTCTTGGAAGAAACTGTAGGATTAGAAGCAATATATATATTGAATATAGAATAAAAAAGTATATAAACATACTACCTCAGACCTAGTTGCCAT
Source organism: Tamandua tetradactyla (assembly GCF_023851605.1). NCBI lineage: Eukaryota > Metazoa > Chordata > Mammalia > Pilosa > Myrmecophagidae > Tamandua > Tamandua tetradactyla. The sequence goes on along the minus strand of NC_135344.1, from coordinate 50,280,561 downwards.
AGGACTCACATTATTATTTGAGATCATAGATTGACATTTAGGGAAGGTCCAGGGGAGTTACCAGAAAGGGTTATTATTCAAATCACAAAGCAAAAAACATGGGTTAAATTCTCATGTTGGGTGCAACTCTGCCATAGATGCTCTTGGCAGGACTTGACAGATATTTCAAAGACACATCTAAAGAATCTTTGAATTGGAAAGATCAAACTAAGACACATTGAGCAACTAGAGAAAAACACATAATCAATTACTGGTGTGTGCTGAATAGGCAAGGAGTGTCACTTGACCTTAATGCTATTAGCATATTCTTGTCTTTCTTTAGTTTATCTGCAGAATGATATGAGTAGGTAGATGTAATGTGCAAAGTATCAAGTGGGTCCCTAGTGACCAGAAAGAGAAAGAGAAAGGGTCCCTACTACATGTGCCCAGAGTGGAACAATTAAGAGCATTACTTCCTGTTAGTGTATTACCTCCCAGAGCATTTTCATTTGAGCTGATAAGAGATTTTAATTCCAAATCAATTCATTCTTCAATTATATGCATCTTAAAATATTTCCCCCAATACTTTTTATCATACCACAACTTGCCAGTTGCATCTCTGATCCACCCTGCTCTCTAGTGTATTCCTGAAATTTGCACCTCTCATGGTTTACCACTTTATAAAGATTGCACATTTTATTTGTGTGGTTTCCTGTATTAAGATATAAACTTTTGAATGAAATAATTGGGTTAGTCTTGTCTGAGGGGACCAGGTATTTGAGTTTCCCAGGACAGTCCTGGTTTATGCTTTTTTCTCCCTAGTATAATGATTATTAGCACCTCTTTTTAGGATCATATTTGTTCTAGTCTCAATAATACATTATATGGACACTTTGGTGCTATCTCTTTGTTATTCCTGCCCTTTTACCCCCAAATTGATGCTCCAGAAATACTGATACAATTCATTTGGACATCTAGATGTGATCTGTCACTTCAGCAATCACTAAGGCTTATTTGGCTAAATTGGTTGGCTGGAAAGCTGTTCTCTTTTCTCTTAACTATTCCCCATGTGTCCTTTCTGGGTTTGCAAATTTGGTCAGACATGAGGACCACTGATAAATATTGGTGATAGTGTGCATATGCCTGAGCTCCCTGGTTTAGGCTTCCATACAGATTCTAACAGGTTCTAAAGGTCACTTTTAAACCAGGCATAATACTATGTCACATTGGTTAGGCAAGATGTGCAAATCACAGGAGAAATAAGACCAGCTGACAACTAGTCTGTGACCTACAAGACTCTGCAGGCTATGATGGTGAAATTGAAGATGTTAATAGGAAAAAGATGATCTAGACACAAAAATTGACCCAGAGCAGAAGAAAATTATGAAAACTTTCAAGATAAGTTTAAACTTAGTTACAATGACCCAAATGTCATCTTTACTATTGTTAGAACAGTAGGGACACCTGTAAAACTCAGCCAAGTGAGACTTTCCAACTCAAATTTATGCTCGATGTGTCAGAACTAAATTGGTACATTCATAGACCAGTTGTGTGAATGCATCAATGCAGAATTGTTTTGGAATCCAGCAAAGACATGTGAATGCCAGTTAAATGAAGTGAAAGTTCCTAGCTCAGAACAGATTTCTTAGGAAGTGTACCTATGTCATTACATGATTTATTTCAAAGGATTTAACAATTCCAGCAACTAAGATAATATTTTAATGGGCGGTTCAATTCAAAATGCAAAAATAAAAAGTGAAAATTATTGCAAATAAAGTGGCATATACAATTATACTCCCTTTGAGAAACGGCTTTGTGGTTTTGACAAAGATTCAGGAAAAAAAAAAGTCTAAATGGCTCAAACAATAAATTTTTCCTTTTGTCTCCCTTTCTTTATCATTATCTCTGACCTGTTTCCCCCCTCTTCCATGCTTTTACTCACATCTTAATCATTTGCATTTTATATGTGAATGAGATTATGAAATTACAACCCTAGGAGATAAACGCACTTACATATAATAGAAATAATATTGCACTGTTTTCTTTACACCTTGTAATCCTATATTTATGAAGAATAGCATTAAAAATATGAACACACCAAATAGATATTATAACATATAATAAAATGCATTAAAATTATAATTGGAATAATAAGAATTTGGGACTTTCAGCACCAAGCATTTTTCTCTAATATACCAGTGGGATAATTCTGGATTGATTGCATAACACTGGGTGCAAACAAACAATCATGTTTAGTAAGCCAGTAAAGAAACTCTTTTCTGCAAAGATCTGGATAGGAAACAATCTGAGTTGGTTGTAATCACAGACAGGTGAAAACCCAAGAGCTTCAGTGTGACCTTAAGTATTTAATTCAGCTAAAGATTTCAAGGAGAAATTCATAGGTTATTACTCTATGATGGCAAGTCAAATTCAGATCAAAAGTGTGCATTTGTTGTTTCATGCAGTGAATGTTTAAGCTCTTCGTCTTCTGCCAGGGATAGAGTGCACCTGACACTGGGGATACAGAGCTGAACATGGTATTAATTATGGTTGAATGTTCAATGAAATAAAATGCTGCACATTCCAGGATGACTAACTTGGAATGCCCGAGCTATTGACACATTTGCCTCTTTATCTTGGCTACTAGAAAGCTCAAATTTTCAGTCATTACTTGCAAATATACAGGACTTCATGGATGTATTTTCACTGACTTCACTTTTTTGTCCATTTCATTTCTTATTATATTTTTCTTCTGAATATTTTTTAACCTGTTTGAGCTTCTATTTTCCTACTTTCGTGTATTCTTTGTAAGTCATGTGTTGTCATGTGATCCACACAAAAGCCTGTATGTTCTATAAATGGTGTCTCATTGCACCTACATAATGATCTCAAATCTAATTCCCTCAAAGTGGGCATGGAACCACAGAGATTATCTAATAGTGCAACATAGAATCAGTGATTTCCATAAAGAGAGTAGTTTTTGTATGTTTTTCCATTTCCTACAAGTTGTGGTCTTTCTGCCAAAAAGTCATA